>NC_081841.1:123691582-123991582 GCF_963259705.1 Myotis daubentonii
AAAAGGAAAAACAATTTTGGGGTAGCAATACTCATATCAGACAAAATAGACTTCAAAACAAAGGCTACAAGAAACAAAGAAGGCCACTTCATAATACTAAAGGGAATCATTCAACAGGAAAATATAACACTTGTAAACAAATATGCACCCAATGTAGGAACACCCAAGTACATACAAAAAACTCTTG
Organism: Myotis daubentonii; assembly: GCF_963259705.1. Lineage (NCBI taxonomy): Eukaryota > Metazoa > Chordata > Mammalia > Chiroptera > Vespertilionidae > Myotis > Myotis daubentonii. The sequence continues at coordinate 123,691,770 of NC_081841.1, forward strand.
ATGGATTTTTAAGGAGAGATTGACAGCAATACAGTCATAGAGGGGGAATTTAACACCCACTGATATCACTGGGTAGATCTTCCAGATAACACCCACTGACATCACTGGGTAGATCTTCCAGACAAAATATTAACAAGAAAACAGAGGATCTAACAAATATTTACAGAACATTTCACGCCAAAGCAACAGAATATACATTCTTCTCAAGTGCACATGGTCATTCTCAAAGATAAACTACATGTTAGGACACAAAACAAGTCTATACAAATTCAAGATGATTGATATAATGCTAAGCATCTTCTCAGATCACAATGGCATGAAGTTAGGAATCAACTACAATAAAAAACCTCCAAAACACTCAAATACATGGAGGCTAAATAGCATGTTATTAAACAATGAATGGGTTACCATGAGATTACACAGGAAATTAAAAATGTCATGGAAACAAATGAAAATGAACACACACAACCATCCACAATCTATGGACACAGCAAAAGTACTGCTGAGATGGAAGTTCATAGCACTATAGGCCTACCTCAAGAAACAAGGAAAAGGACTAATAAACTATCTAACCCTAAACTAAATGAATTAGAAAGAGAACAGCAAGAAAAGTCCAGAGGAAGTAGAAGGAAGGAAATAATAAAGATCATAGCAGAAGTAAATGACATAGAGACTAAAACAAACAAACAGCAACAACAACAACAACAAAAAAACAGTACAAAAGATCAATAAATCCAAGAGCTGGTTCTTTGAAAGATAAACAAGATTGATGAAATCCTAGCCAGACTCATAAAGAAACAAGCAGAGAGGACCCAAATAAAGAAAATCAGATATGGTCCTGACCAGTTTGGCTCAGTGGCTAGAGCGTTGGCCTGTGGACTGAAGAGTCCCAGGTTTGATTCCGGTCAAGGGCATGTACCTTGGTTTCGGGAACATCCCAGTAGGGGGTGTGCAGGAGGCAGCTGATTGATGTTTCTCTCTCATCGATGTTTCTAACTCTCTACCCCTCTCCCTTCCTCTCTGTAAAAAATCAATAAAATATATTAAAAAAAAGAAAATCAGATATGAAAAAGGCAATATAATAACAGACACCACATAAATACAAAGGATTGTAAGCAAATGCTATGAACAATTATATGCCAACAAACTGGACAACCAGGGCACAATGGACAAATTCCTAGAAACATACTATCTTCCATAACTCAATCAGATGAATCAGAAAACTTGAGTAGGCAAATAACAACTGAGGGAATTAAAGCAGTGTTTTAAAAACTTTCAGCAAACAAAAGTCCTGGACCAGATGGATTTACAGATGAACTTTACCAAATGTTCAAAGAACTAAAACCTACCCTCCTCAAACTATTCCAAAAAATTCAAGAGGAAAGAAAACTTTCATGCTCTGTTTATGTAGCCAGCATTATCCTAATGCCAAAACCAGATAAAGATACTACAAAGAAAGAAAATTACAGGTCAATATCTCTGATGATCACTGGGTCAAATGGTCTCACTTTAGGAATATATCCCAAGAAACTAGAAACACCAATCAGAAAGGATATAACTACCCCTATGTTCATAGCAACACAATTATAATAGCTAAGATTGGGAAACTGCCTAAGTGCCCATCAGCAGATAAGCGGATTAAACAACTATGGTACATCTACACAATGGAATACTAAGCTGCTGTAAAAAGGAAGGCACGCCTACCATTTGCAACAGCATGGATGGACCTGGAGAGCATTGTGCTAAATGAAATAAGTCAGTCAGAGAAAGATAACTATCACATGATCTCACTCATTTGTGAAATATAATGAACAACATAAACTGATGAATAAAAACAGATCCAGAGTCAGAGAAGCATCAATCAGACCATCAAACCTCAGAGGAAAGGTAGGGGAGGGTGGGGGTAAGGAGGAGAGATCTACCAAATGACTTCTATGCATGCATATAAGCATAACCAATGGACACAGACACCAGGGGGGTGAGGGTATAGTGAGGGGAGGCAAGAGGGGGATAAGGACACATATGTAATACCTTAATCAATAAAGAAAATAAAAAATAAAAAATATCCCTGATGAACACAGATGATAAAATCCTCACCAAAATTGGATCCAGGAACACATGAAAAAGACCATACATCATGATCAACCAAGTGGGATTTATTCTGGGGATGTCAGGCTGGTATTATATTTGCAAATCAATAAATGGGATACATCACATAAACAAACTGAAAGATAAAACTACATGATTATATCAATAGATGCAGGAAAAACACTCGACAAAATCTAGGACCCTTTTTTGATAAAATCTCTCAGGAAAGTAGGAATAGAGGGATCATACCTCAACATAATAAAGGCCATATACTACAAGCCTGCATAATACTCAATGGGCAAAAACTCAAAGGTTTTCCCTTCAGAATAGGGACAAGACAAGGATGTCTGATTTTTACCACTCTTATTCAACATAGTACTGTAAGTCCTAGCCACAGCAATTAAACAAGAAGAAGATATAAATGGATCCAAATTGGACAAGAGGAAGTAAAATTGCCATTATTGGCAGATGACATGATATTGTACATAGAAAACCCTAAATACTCCACCAGGAAAATACTAGACTTAATAAATGAATTCAGCAAGGTAGTGGGATACAAAATCAACATCCAAAAATTGATGGAATTTTTAAACACCAATAATAAACTCTCAGAAAGGGAGTCTACAGGAGCAATCCCTTTTACCACTGCAAGAACAAAAAATCAGATACCTAGGAATAAACTTAACCAAGGAGGGGAAAGACTTGTACTCTGAAAACTATATGACACTGAAAAAATAAGTAGAGGAAGATACAATCAAATGGAAGTGTATACCATGTTCATGGATTGGAAAAATTAACATAATTAAAATGTCTATACTACCCAAAGCAATCTACAGATTTAACGTAATCATTATTAAAACGCCAATGCCATACTTCACAGAGTTAGAACAAATACTCCAAAAATTTACATGGAACCATAAAAGACCCTGAATAGCTGCAGCAATCTTGAGAAAGAAGAACAAAGTAGGATGGATTATTACACCAAATATCAAACTATACTACAAAACCATCGTAAACAAAACAGCCTGGCACAAGAACAGGCATATAGACCAATGGATCAGAACAGAAATCCCAGAAATTGACCCACACCATTACAGTCAATTAATATTTGACAAAGAAGGCGAGAACATACAATGGAGTCAAGACAGCCTCTTTAACAAATGGTGCTGGGAAAACTTGGACAGACACATGTGAAAAGATGAAACTAGACCACTTACAGCATACACAAGAATAAACTCAAAATGGATAAAATAGTTAAATGTAAGGCATGAAACCATAAAAATCTTAGAGGAGACTATAGGCAGTAAAATCTCACACAGCAATACTAGTATGTTTATGGATACATCTCCTTGGGCAAAAGAAACTAAAGAGAACATACACAAATGTGACTACAACAAAATAAAAAGCTCTGTGCAGCAAAAGAAACCACCATCAAATTTAAAAGGGAATCCACTGGATGCGACAACATGTTTGCCAATGATACATCTGATAAGGGGTTAATATCCAAAATATATAAAGTACTCACATCACTCAACAAAAAGAGGAGAAACAATCCAATTAAAAAAATGGGCAGAGGTTCAGGAAGATGGTAGCTGGCAGGACAGAGGTGAGGGGGAGGATGTGAGTGAGTGAGAGGGTGAAGGGAGAGTGTGTGTATGCATGTGGTGTGTGTGTGAGTGAGGGACAGTTAATCTGACAAGAGTACCTGTCTCTCCTGGACAGGGAGAGACTACTACCACTGCGGGCACTCTCCGGTCTGCGGGACTCGGGCATGGAGCCCATGCCATCTTGAAGGGGAGAGCGGCCCTCTAGGAACTCATCAACACCACCACCGAGACAGCCTTTGGACACTGCCCTAAACCCAGCAGCCACTCCAGCCCAAATCCTGCAGCCATACCCGCAGACTCGCAGACCCTAGGACCTCCACCTCCAAAAGGGCACCGTGCCCACAGCAGTAAGTGCAGCTCCCCGCTCCCCAGTGGCAGACCTCCGGGTATCATACTCGCTCATTTCCAGCATGCAATCCTCTTGAGCCCACCACCACACAGGCAGTCCCTGGGAGCCACTGCAAGCACCCTCTAAATACGATATTGTGCAAACGGGGGTGCACTGCCCCACAGTAAGAATTCTGAATTCACTTTTCCTGAATAACTGCCCACAGACACTGTCGCACAATTTCAAGGCCAGGGCCCCTTAGGGTGCGTTAGAGCTCTACGCACACGCCACACGCCCCAAACGCTCCGCCAGAGGTGTGCACACCGCAAATGCTCCACCAGAATCGCGCGTTTCCAGCTGGTGGGTGTCCGGAGCCCACCACCCCACAGGCAGCCCCTGGGAGCCGCTGCGAGCCCCCCACTCGGTGAGATATTGTACAGACAATGGCGCACTGCCCCACAGTAGAAATTCTGAATTCACTCTCCTGAATAACTGCCAATAGACACTGTCGCACATCTTCAGTCCCAGGGCCCCTCAGGGTGTGTCAGAGCTCCTCGCTGCAAATGCACATTTCCAGCAGGCAGGCATCGGGAGCCCATCACCCCACAGGCAGATCTGAGGAGCCACTGTGAGCCTTGCTGAGTGCGATATTGTGCAAATGGGGGTGCACTGCCCCGCAGGAGAAATTCTGAATTCACTCTCCTGAATAACTGTCAATAGACACTCTCGCACAACTTCAGCCCCAGAGCCCCTCAGCGTACCTCGGAGCTCCGCGCTGCAAATGCACCACCGGTACCCCTTTGAGCTGCCACTGGGAGCATGTGTATCCATCCACAGGCACAGCAGCAAAAACTGAGTCTTCCCACTCTACAGCTGCAGAACTCTGGACACTACAGTCGTGCTTTTCCAGCACTCAGGCCTCCTGAGCCCACTGCTCCACAGGTGTGTTCTTATCCTAACAAGGGTGCACTGCCCCAGCAGTAGAAATTCTGAATACCCTCGTCCTGGATACCTGCCCACAGACGCCTTGATCGCTTGGCTTCAACAGGGCCCTTCAGAGTGCACCAGGGTGCGGAACTGGCAAGCATACCGCGGAACTGGCAAGCATACCGCGGGTACCCCGGTGAGCTGCCACTGGGAGCATGTGTATCCAACCACAGGCCCAGCAGCAAAAACTGAGTCTTCCCACCCTACAGCTACAGAACTCTGGACACCACAGTTGTGCCTTTCCAGTGTGCAGGCTGCCTGAGCCCTACCACCCTGACAGACAGCTCCTGGGTACCTCCGTGAGCCCCTGCTGGGCACATGCAATTTTAGCCAAGGACGCAAGGCAGCAAAAATTGGGACATACCCCTCCCCAGCTGCTGACATCTGGACACTACGGTTGCACCTTTCCAGCTCGCCTACATTAAGAAAACCCAAATAGCTCAAGTAGGAAGCTACGCTAGATTACCAAGCTCAGGAGGCCTGAGAGATCACACCAGGAGCACCCTCCTCAAAAGAATGGGTAGCAAAACAGTCAGATCTAGGACACAGAAACAATTAAAATGTTAGAGCAAAAGATGGGGAGACAAAAAAGCAATCCCCAAAGGAAAGAAAAAGAGCAATCACCAGAGAGGGAGTTAAATGAAACCGAGGCAAGTAACTTCTCAGAGAAAGAATTCAGAGTAATGGCTATAAGAATGCTCAAATGGCTGGATGACAAATACATGCAACTCAATGACAAATACACACAATCAATGAGAATTATAAGGAGCTGAATGAGAATGTCGCCAATATGAAAAGGAACCAAGAGGAAATGAAGAACAATATAGTTGCAACAAAGAACACAATGGAAGGCTTAAATAGTAGACTAGAAGAGGCTGAGGACTACATCAGTGAGCTTGAGACAAGGTAGTAAAAAACATACAAACACAGCAGCAACTGGAAAGAAAAATTATAAAAAGCAAGAGGAGAGCCTAAGGTAGCTTTGGGACAGCACAAAACGAAACAACATCTGCATAATAGGGGTACCAGAAGGAGAGGAAGAGAAGCAAGGAATACAAAACCTGCTCGGAGAAATAATGACAGAAAACTTCCCTGATATTGGCAAGAAAAAAACTATGCAAATCCAAGAAGCACATAGAGTCCCAAACAAGGTGAACCCAAAAAGACCAACACCAAGACACATCATAATTAAATTGGCAAACATCAATGACAAAGTACAAATCTTAAAAGCTGCCAGAGAGAGACAGAAAGTTACTTACAAGGGATCTCCCATTAGAATATCGATGAATTTCTCAACAGAAACACACCAGGCTAGAAGTGAATGGGATGAAATATACAAAGTGATGCAAACCAAGGGACTGAATCCCAGAATACTATACCCAGCAAGGCTATCATTCAAAATTGAAGGTGGAATCAGGAGCTTCACAGACAAAAAAGGACTAAGAGAGTTTATTACCACCAAGCCAACAATGCAAGAAATACTAAAGGGACTGCTGTAAAAACAAGAAACAGAAAGGCAAGAAGAAACACAAATATTAAGAATAAAAATGACGACAAACAAGTACTTATCTACACGAATAAAAGACAAAGATGCTAATTGACTGTACCTTTGCTACTACCTAAGCCACGCCCAACAGCCAATCAGAGTGACTATATGCAAATTAACCTAACCGAGATGGCGGCAAGCAGCCACGGAGCTGGGGCAAGCAGGAGGCTTGGTTGCCCGGGCAATGGAGCCAGCTGTGGACTCCGCTCATGTCAACAAAGTTTCAATTATAGAAGCTAAATAAATTCCAGATACCTGCTTCCAGCCAGCCTCCACTGGGAGCTTGGGTGGCTGGGGGATGTGGTTAGCCTGGAAACAGCTATCATCCCCTCACTCAGGTTGGCCACACCCACATGGGGTGAGGGTCCCCACTGGGGGGCTTAGCCAGCCTGAAAACGGCCCTCAGCCCCTCACCCAGGCTGGCCAGGCACCTCAGTGGGGACCCTCACACTGAAGGGGCTGTGGCCAGCCTGAAAAAAGCCATCTGTCCCTCACGCAGTCTGGCCAGGCACCCCAGGGGACACCCATACCTGAAGGGGCTGTGGTCAGCCTGCGAACAGCCATCAGCCCCTTACTCAGGCTGGCCAGGCACCCCAGGGGGGACCCATACCCTGAAGGGGCTGTGGCCAACCTGCAAACAGCCATCAGCCCCTCACCCAGGCTGGCTACACTCTCATGAGGTGAGGGTCCCTGCTGGGGGGCTTGGCCAGCCTTCAAACTGCCATCAGCCACTCACCCAGACTGGCCAGGCACCACAGCAGGACCCCCACCCTGAAGGGGCTGTGGCCAGCCAGCAAAAAGCCATCAGCCTCTCACCCAGGCTGGCCGGGCACCCCAGCAGGGACCCCCACTCTGAAGGGGCTGTGGCAAGCCTGCAAACAGCCATCAGCCACTCACCCAGGCTGGCCAGACACTCCAATATAATAAAAGGGTAATATGAAAATTGACCTTAACAGCAGAAAGACTGGGAATGACTGGTCGCTATGACACACACTGACCACCAGGGGGCAGATGCTCAATGCAGGAGCTGCCCCCTGGTGGTCAGTACCCTCCCATAGGGGGAGCTCTGCTCAGCCACAAGCCAGGCTGACGGCTGCCAGTACAGTGATGGTGTGGGAGCCTCTCCCACCTCCTCAGCAGTGCTAAGGATGTCTGACTGCAGCTTAGGCCTGCTTCCCGCTGGCAAGTGGACATCACCCTAGGGCTCCTGGGCTGTCAGAGGGATGTCTGACTGCCAGCTTAGGCCCAATCCCCAAAGGAGCAGGCGGAAACCAGCAGGTTGTCATCCCCTGAGGGGTCACAGACTGCGAGAGAGCACAGGCCAGGCTGAGAGACCCCCCTGAGTGCACAAATTTTTGTGCACTGGACCTCTAGTCAATAATAACATTAAACGTAAATGGATTAAATGCCCCAATCAAAACACATAGGGTAGCTGAATGGATAAGAAAACACGACCCATATCTGCTGTCTATAAGAACCCACCTCAGAACAAAGGATTCACACAGACTGATAGTTAAAGGATGGAAAAAAATTTGTCAGGCAGGAAACTAAGATGGCAGCATAGGGAAACACCAAAATTGCTGCCTCCTACAACAACTTCAAAACAAAATAAAAAGACAAAATGGACATCATCCAGAACTTACAGGAAGGCTGGTGGAGTGGAAAAATCTACAACTAGAAGGAAAGAGAAAAGCACATTGAGGGTCAGGAGCTGCAGAAGTAAAGTGCAAAGGCACGGAGGCTCGAGAGTGCGTGGAAGGGGGCTGGTACCTGAGGACGCGGCTGTCTTTTTGAATTGGGAGGGAGTCACAAGCTCCCGGCTGCTCTGAACTCCAGTTCCGGGAAGTTTCTGGGGACCCAGGACTCATACGGGGAGAAACTGGACTGTCTGGCAGCAGGCAGAACTCGGAACTCGAGGGCGGCTTTCCCTCAGAGGTGCTTGCAGCAATTAAATTATCAGGACACTGAGACCCGCGCGGCCCCTAAGGGCAGGGCCGAGAATCCACCATAGTTCCTTGCTCCGCCCTTTGATTCCCTGAGACCCCGCCCCACCCAGGCTGCTGCAGAGGCTTTTGCATATAAATGCCCAGGCCCTTTGCAACCTGAAAATTACCTAACAAATTGTAGCTGGGCCACAGACCCAGAACTTCCAAGAGAAGGCCCAAGGCCCCACAGCAGCTTGCATTGCTTCACAGCTGGGCCACATCAGGGCACCTCCAAACTCCAAAAAAGGAAGGGGAATCTGCAGTTCCCTTCACAGCTCCTGCTGGGTAACCGCCAAGAGCCAGTGTACCCAGTGGTCAGAGGGGGACCTTCCGGATTACAAATCCTCAGATCCATAGGGACACACCCAGGGGGAAGACTCAGTGAGCACCAAAGCCCCACTAAAGCAAGCCTTGCCCCAGAAGGGTGTCTTCAGCACAGAAGTTCTCCCACTGCAGACACAGCCGATTCTCACTGCCAATTGGCCTGGAGATCAATTCCTCCCAGTGATCCTACAACAATCAAGCCATAACTACAACAAGACTGTGCACAAAGCCCACAAGGGGGTGCACCAAGAGTGTCCACCTCAGGTAATTGGGGAGGCTGAGCCACTGGGCCCTACAGGACACCTAGCACACAAAGCCACTCTACCAACACAGGGAAGCATAAAAAATGCGGAGACAAAGAAACAGGTCACAAATGACAGAAATGGAGGAAAGCAAACTGGATATAGAGTTCAAAACCACGTTTATAAGGTTTTTCAAGAATTTTGTGGAAACCGCCGATAAATTTAGTGAGACCCTCAAGAAATCTAGTGAGACCCTCGAGGATATGAAAAAGGACCAACTAGAAATTAAGCATACACTCTCTGAAATAAAGAATAATATACAGAGATCCAACAGCAGACAAGAGGATCCCAAGAATCAAGTCAAAGATTTGAAATACAAAGAAACAAAAAATACCCAACCGAAAAAGAAAAAAGATTCCAAAAATATGAAGATAGTGTAAGGAGCCTCTGGGACAACTTCAAGCGTACCAACATCAGAATTATAGGGATACCAGAAGAAGAGAGAGGGCAAGATATTGAAAACCTATTTGAAGAAATAATGACAGAAAATTTCCCCTACCTGGTGAAAGAAATAGACTTACAAGTCCAGGAAGTGCAGAGAACCCCAAACAAAAGGAACCCAAAGAGGACCACACCAAGACACATCATAATTAAAATGCCAAGAGCAAAAGACAAAGAGAGAATCTTAAAAGCAGCAAGAGAAAGAAACTCAGTTACCTACAAGGGAGTACCCATACGACTGTCAGCTGATTTCTCAACAGAAACCATGCAGGCCAGAAGAGAGTGGCAAGAAATATTCAAAGTGATGAATAGCAAGAACCTACAACCAAGATTACTTTATCCAGCAAAGCTATCATTCAGAATAGAAGGTCAGATAAAGAGCTTCACAGATAAGAAAAAGCTAAAGGAGTTCATCATCACCAAACCAGCATTATATGAAATGCTGAAAGGTATTCTTTAAGAAGAGGAAGAAGAAAAAGGAACTCTTACCATTTGCCACAGCATGGATGGAACTGGAGAGCGGATAAATACCACATGATCTCACTCATTTGTGGAATATAATGAACAACATAAACTGATGAACAAGGACTGATCCAGAAACAGAGTGGCATTGATTGGACTGTCGGGCCTTGGAGGGAAGGTAGGGGAGGGTGGGGGTAAGGGGGAAAGATCAACCAAAGGACTTATATGCAAGCATATAGGCCTAACCAATGGACACGGACAACGGTGGAGGGGGGTGTGGGGGGGGGTGAGGGCATGAGTGGGGGGGGGTAGGGGGTAACGTGAGGATAAGGACACATATGTAATATCTTAATCAATAAAAAATATATTAAAAAAATTTGTCAGGCAAATGGAAATGAGAAAAAAGCTGGGGTGCAATACTTATATCTGACAAAATAGATCTTAAAGTTAAGGCCATAACAAGAGATAAGGAAGGCCACTACATAATACTAAAGGGAGCAATCCAACAAGAAGATATAACTCTGGTAAATATATTCACCCAATACAGGAGTGCCAAATACATAAAACAACTTCTGGAAGATATCAAGGGAAAGATCGATAGCAATACAGTCATAGTAGGGGACTTTAATACCCCACTGACATCACTAGGTAAATCCTCTAAACAAAAAATCAGCAAGGAAACAGCAATCCTAAATAACTCACTAGATTTGATGGGTTTAATTGACATCTTCAGAATATTTCAACCCAAAGCAACAGAATATACATTCTTCTCCAGTACACACGGGATATTTTCAAAGATAGACCACATATTAGGACATAGGCAAAGTCTCTTCAAATTCAAGAGGATAGAAATCATAACAAGTATCTTCTCAGATCACAGTGACATAAAACTAGAAATCAACTACAATAAAAACAATGGAAAAAAATCAAACACTTGGAGGCTAAATAGCATGCTATTAAATAATGATTGGGTTACCAAAGAGATCAAAGGAGAAATAAAAAGCATCCTGGAAAGAAATGACAATGAAAACACAACAATCCAAAACCTATGGGACACAATGAAAGCAGTCCTGAAAGGGAAGTTTATAGCTCTACAGGCCTACCTCAAAAAACAAGAAAAAATGGTAATAATTTACCTGACCCTGCAACTTAAAGAATTAGAAAGAGGGCAACAAGAAAAGCCCACAGTATCCAGAAGGAAGGAGATAATAAAGATCAGACCAGAAATAAATGACATAGGGACAAAAAAAAAAAAGAAAAAGAAAAAAAAACCAATAAAAAAGATCAATGAAACCAAGAGCTGGTTCTTTGAAAGGATAAATAAGATTGATGAACCTCTAGCCAGGCTCACCAAGAAACAAAGATAGAGGACCAAAATAAACAAATTCAGAAATGTAAGAGGTGATGTAACAACTGATCCCACTGATATACAAAGGATTGTAAAAAAATACTACGAACACCTCTACTCCAACAAACTGGACAACCTTGACGAAATGGACACATTTCTAGAAAAATACAAGCTTCCAAAACTCAACCAGGAAGAATCAAAAAGCCTGAATAGGCCGGTAACTACTGATGAAATTGAAACAGTAATCAATAAGCTTCCAGCAAACAAAAGCCCTGGTCCAGATGGCTTCACAGGGGAGTTTTACTGATCATTCAAAGAAGAACTGAAACCAATTCTTCTCAGACTATTCCAAAAAATTCAAGAGGAAAGCACACTTCCAAGCTCTTTCTATGAAGCCAGCATTACCCTAATCCCAAAACCAGATAAAGACACCACAAAGAAAGAGAATTACAGGCCAATATCCCTCATGAACATAGATGCCAAAATCCTCAACAAAATCTTAGCTAATCGGATCCAACAGTACATCAGAAAGACCCTACACCATGACCAAGTAGGATTTATCCCAGGGATGCAAGGATGGTACAATATCCGCAAATCAATAAACGTGATACACTATATAAACAAACTGAGAGACAAAAATCACATAATCTTATCAATTGATGCAGAAGAGGCATTTGACAAAGTCCAACACCCTTTTCTGATAAAAACGCTCAGCAAAGTGGGACTAGAAGGATCATACCTCTACATAATAAAAGCTTTACATGAAAAACCTACAGCCAACATCATACTCAAATGGGCAAAAACTAAAACCATTTCCCCTAAGAACAGAAACAAGAAAGGGATGCCCACTCTCACCACTCCTATTCAACATAGTACTGGAAGTGTTAGCCAATGCAATCAGACAAGAAGAAGAAATAAAAGGTATCCAAATTGGAAAAGAAGAAGTAAAATTGTCCTTATTCACAGATGACATGATACTCTACATAGAAAACCCTAAAGACTCAATCAAAAAATTATTATGATTAATAAATGAATTCGACAACATAGCAGGATACAAAATTAATGCCAAGAAATCAATGGCCTTTTTATACACCAACAATGAACTTACAGAAAGAGAGATTTAAAAAAAAATCACATTTACCATTGCACAAAAAAATTAAGATACCTAGGAATAAACTTAACTAAGAAGGTAAAAGACCTATATGCTGAAAACTACAGGACATTGAAAAAAGAGATAGAGGAAGACGTAAACAGATGGAAGAACATACCATGTTCACAGATTGGTAGAATCAACATCATCAAAATGTCCATACTACCCAAATCAATCTATAAATTCAACGCACTCCCCATTAAAATACCAACGGCATATTTCACAGACCTAGAATGAACTCTCCAAAAATTCATCTGGAATAAAAAAAGACCCCGAATAGCTGAAGCGATCCTGAGAAAGAAGAACAAAGTAGGAGGGATCTCAATACCAGATAATCAAGCTGTATTACAAAGCCACTGTTCTCAAAACTGCCTGGTATCAGCACAAGAACAGACATATAGATCAATGGAATAGAATAGAGAACCCTGAAATTGACCGTTACCAATATGCTCAATTAATATTTGACAATGGAGGCAAGAACATACAATGGAGTCAAGACAGTCTCTTTAATAAATGGTGTTGGGAAAATTGGCCATATACATGCAAAAAATGAAACTAGACTACCAACTTACACCATACACAAAAATAAACTCAAAATGGATAAAGGACTTAAATGTACGACAGGAAACCATAAAAATAATAGAGGAATCCAGAGGCAACAAAATCTCAGACATATGCTGAAGCAATTTCTTCACTGATACAGCTCCTAGGGCATTGGAAACTAAAGAGAAAATAAACAAATGGGACTACATAATAATAAAAAGCTTTTGTACAGCAAAAGAAACCATCAAAGAAACAACAAGAAACCCCACTGCATGGGAGAACATTTTTGCCAATGTTATCACTGATAAGGGTTTAATCTTCAACATTTATAGAGAACTCTTACAACTTAACAAAAGGAAGATAAACAATCCCATCAAAAAATGGGCAAAGGACCTAAATAGACACTTTTCAAAAGAGGACATTCAGAAAGCCAAGAGACATATGAAAACATGCTCGAAGTCACTAATCATCTGAGAGACGCAAATCAAAACAACAATGAGGTATCATCTCACACCTGTCATAATGGCTATCATCAACAAATCAACAAACAACAAGTGCTGGAGATGATGTGGAGAAAAAGGAACCCTCCTGCACTACTGGTGGGAATGCAGACTGGTGCAGCCACTGTGGAAGACAGTATGGAGTTTCCTCAAAAAGTTAAAAATGGAACTCCCATTTGACCCTGTGATCCCACTTCTAGGAATATATCCCAAGAAACTAGAAACACCAATTAGAAAGGATATATGCATCTCTATGTTCATAGCAGCACAATTTACCATAGCTAAGATTTAGAGACAGCCTAAGTGCCCATCAACAGATGAATGGATTAGAAAACTGTGGTACATCTACACAATGGAATACTACCCTGCTGTAAAAAGAAGGAATTCTTACCATTTGCCACAGCATGGATGGAGCTGGAGAGCATTATGCTAAGTGAAATAAGCCAGTCAGAGAAGGATAAATACCACATAATCTCACTCATTTGTGGAATATAATGAACAACATAAACTGATGAACAAGGACAGATCCAGAGACGGAGGTGCATTGAGCGGACCGTCGGGCCTCGGATTGAAGGTAGAGGAGGGTGGGGGTAAGGGGGAGAGATCAACCAAAGGACTTATATGCAAGCATATAGGCCTAACCAATGGACATGGACAACAGGGGGGTGAGGGCATGAGGGGGGGGGGATACGGGGTAACGTGGGGATAAGGACACATATGTAATAACTTAATCAATACAAAAAATTTAAAAAGTTGTTAAAAAAAATGGGCAGAAGACCAGAATAGAGTCCAAAAAGTACATACAAATGGCCAAGAGACACATGAAAAAATGCTCAAAGTCACTAATCATCAGAGATATGCAAATTAAAACCACAATGAGATATCACCTCACACCTGTCAGAATGGTTATCATCAAAAACTCAACAAACAACAAATGCTAGCAAGGATGTGGAGAAAAGGGAACACTAGTTCACTGCTGGTGGGAATGCAAATTGGTGCAGCCACTGTGTAAAATAGTATGGAATTTCCTCAAAAATAAATATAGAACTTCCATTTCACCCTGTGACCCCACTTCTGGAAATATATCCTAGAAAACTCCAAAACACCAATGAGAAAGAATATATGCACCCCTATGTTCATAGCACTGTTATATACAATAGCTCAGATTTGGAAACAGCCCAAGTGCCCATTGTAGATGAATGGATAAAAAAGCTTTGGGACATTTACACGATGGAATACTATGCAGCTGTAAAGAAAAGGGATCTCTTACCCTTTGGGACATCATGGATGGACCTGGAAAATATTATACTAAGTGATATAAGCCAAACTGATAAAGACAAATATCACATGATCTCACTTATTTGTGGAATGTAATGAACAAAATGAACTGACCAACAAAATAAGACCTGAAGAATGGAGGCATGGAAGAAACTGACATACCTCAACATGGGGTTGGGAAGGTCGGATGAGTAGAGATAAACTAGAGAACTTATATGCATAGCGCATGAACATGGGGAATAGGGTAATGAAGACCTGGGGGGTGAGGAGGGGTAAGGAAGAGGGATTAAAATTGGGTGAAAATGGGAGATATTTGTAATACTATCAACAAGAAAAAATATATTTAATAATGAAAAAAATCAAGAAGCAAAACAAAACAATCAAATAAACCAAAAAATTGAAGGAGAAATAAAGAGCTTCTCAGAAAAGAGAAAGCTAAAGGACGTTGTTACTACTAAACAAGTGTTATGAGAAATGTTAAAGGGCCTGCTGGAAGAAGAAGAAAATGAAGAAGAAGAAGAAGAAGAAGGAGAAGAAGTAGTAGTAGAAGAAAAGTAGGAGAAGGAGAAGAAGAAGGATAGAAACCACATGATCATATCAATAGATGCAGAAAAAGCATTTGATAAAATCCAGAACTCATTTGTAATAAAAACTCATAGCAAAGTGAAAATAGAGGAAACATAGGTCAATATAACAAGGCCATATATTACAAAATCATACTCAATGGGCAAAAACTAAAACTATTTCCCTAAAGATCCGGAACAAGATAGGATGTCTGTTTTTATCCCTCTTACTCAACATAATACTGGAAGTCCTAGATACAGAAATCAGACAAGAAAAAGAAATAAAAGACATCCAAATTGGAAAGGAGAAAGTCAAGCTGTCATTATTCACAGATGACGATTGATATTGTACCCAGAAAATCCTAAAGACTTGACCCAAAAGCTACTAGACATAATACATGAATTCAATAAAGTAGCAGGATACAAAATTAATATTCAGAAATCAGTGGCAATTCTATACACCAATAATGAACTATTAGAAACAGAAACTAAGAAAAACAATCCCATTTATTATTACAACAACAATGAAAAATAAGGTACCTTGGAGTAAATTTAGCCAAGAACATAAAAGACCTGTACTTGGAAACCTATAGGACATTGAAGAAAGAATTTGAGGAAGATAAAAATAAGTGGAAGCATACACCGGGTTTATGGATTGGAAGAATTAACATACTTGCCAAACCAATCAACACAATTCTTATTAAAATATCAATGGCATATTTCTCAGATCTAGAACAAATATTCCAAAAATTTATGTGGAACCATAAAAGACTCTGAATAGCCTCAGCAATCTTGAGAAAGAGAAACAAAGTTGGAGGTATCACAACACCTGATATCAAACTATAGTAACAGGCAATAGAAATCAAAACAGCCTTGTAGTGGCATAAGAACAGAAATATAGATTAATGGAACAGAACAGAAAATCCCAAAGTCAACTCACACCTTTATAATCAATTAATATTTTATAAAGGAGACAAGAGCATACAATGTGTTAAAGAGAGTCTCTTCAATAAATGGTGTTGGGAAAATTGGACTGGTATATACAAAAAAGTGAAACTAGACCACCAACTTATACCATACACATGAATAAACTTACAATGAATAAAAGACTTAAATATAAGTCACAAAACCATAAAAATCCTAAAAGGAATTATAGGCAGTAAAATCTCAGACATTTCTTTATTTATTTATTTATTTATTTATTTATTTATTTATTGCTTAAAGTATTACAAAGGGTATTACATATGTATCTATTTTATCCCCGTGCCCTAGACAGTCCCCTAGCCTCCCCTATCACCCAGTGTCTTATGTCCATTGGTTATGCTTATATGCATGCATACAAGTCCTTTAGTTGATCTCTTACCCCCCTACCTCCTGCCCCCCAACCCTCCCCGGCCTTCCCGCTGCAGTTTGACAATCTGTTTGAGGCAGCTCTGCCTCTGTATCTATTATTGTTCAAAAGTTTATAATGGTCTCTATTGTCCATGAATGAGTGAGATCATGTGGTATTTTTCCTTTATTGACTGGCTTATTTCACTTAGCATAATGCTCTCCAGTTCCATCCATGACGTTGCAAATGGTAAGAGTTCCTTCCTTTTTACAGCAGCATAGTATTCCATCGTGTAGATGTACCACAGTTTTCTAATCCATTCATCTACTGATGGGCACTTAGGCTGTTTCCAGATCTTAGCTATGGTGAATTGTGCTGCTATGAACATAGGGGTGCATATATCCTTTCTGATTGGTGTTTCTGGTTTCTTGGGATATATTCCTAGAAGTGGGATCACAGGGTCAAATGGGAGTTCCATTTTCAGTTTTTTAAGGAAACTCCATACTGTCTTCCATAGTGGCTGCACCAGTCTGCATTCCCACCAGCAGTGCACAAGTGTTCCTTTTTCTCCACATCCCCTCCAGCACTTGTCGTTTGTTGATTTGTTGATGATAGCCAGTCTGACAGGTGTGAGATGGTACCTCATTGCTGTTTTGATTTGCATCTCTCGGATGATTAGTGACTTTGAGCATGTTTTCATATGTCTCTTGGCTTTCTGAATGTTCTCTTTTGAAAGGTGTCTATTTAGGTCCTTTGCCCATTTTTTGATTGGATTGTTTATCTTTCTTTTGTTAAGTTGTATGAGTTCCCTATAAATTTTGGAGATTAGGCCCTTATCAGATATGTCATTGGCAAATATGTTTTCCCACACAGTGGGTTTTCTCGTTGTTTTGTTGATGGTTTCTTTTGCTGTGCAGAAGCTTTTTATTTTGATGTAGTCCCATTTGTTCATTTTTTCTTTAGTTTTAAGTGCCCTAGGAGCTGTATCAGTGAAGAAATTGCTTCGGCATATGTCTGAGATTTTGTTGCCTTTGGATTCTTCTAGAATTTTTATGGTTTCCCGTCGTACATTTAAGTCCTTTATCCATTTTGAGTTTATTTTTGTGTATGGTGTAAGTTGGTGGTCTAGTTTCATTTTCTTGCATATATCTGTCCAATTTTCCCAGCACCATTTATTGAAGAGACTATCTTGGCTCCATTGTATGTTCTTGCCTCCTTTGTCAAATATTAATTGAGCATATTGGTTCGGGCCGATTTCTGGGGTCTCTATTCTATTCCATTGATCTATATGCCTATTCTTGTGCCAGTACCAGGCAGTTTTGAGAACAGTGGCTTTGTAATACAACTTGATATCTGGTATTGAGATCCCACCTACTTTGTTCTTTTTCAGGATTGCTGCAGCTATTCGTGGTCTTTTTTTATTCCAGATGAATTTTTGGAGAGTTCGTTCTAGATCTCTGAAGTATGCCGTTGGTATTTTAATGGGAAGTGCGTTGAATTTATAGATTGCTTTGGGTAGTATGGACATTTTAATGATGTTGATTCTACCAATCCATGAACACGGTATGTTCTTCCATCTGTTTATGTCTTCCTCTATATCTTTTTTCAATGTCCTGTAGTTTTCTGAGTAGAGGTCTTTTAGCTCTTTAGTTAAGTTTATTCCTAGGTAGCTTAATTTTTTTGGTGCAATGGTAAACGGGATTCTTTTTATAATCTCTCTTTCTGAAAGTTCACTATTGGTGTATAGAAATGCCTCAGATTTCTTGGGGTTAATTTTGTATCCTGCTACATTGCCAAATTCATGTATTAAGTCTAGTAGCTTTTTGATGGAATCTCTAGGGTTTTGTATGTATAATATCATGTCGTCTGCAAATAAGGACAGTTTTACTTCTCTTTTCCAATTTGGATGCCTTTTATTTCTTCTTCTTGCCGAATTGCAATGGCTAACACTTCCAGTACTATGTTGAACAGGAGTGGTGAGAGGGGGCATCCCTGTCTTGTTCCTGTTCTTAGGGGAAATGGTGTTAGTTTTTGTCCATTGAGTATGATGTTGGCTGTGGGCCTGTCATATATGGCTTTTATTATGTTGAGGTATGATCCTTCTACTCCCACCTTGCTGAGAGTTTTTATCAAAAATGGGTGTTGAATTTTGTCAAATGCTTTTTCTGCATCAATTGATATGACCATGTGGTTTTTTTCTTTCAATTTGTTTATGTGATGAATCACGTTTATTGATTTGCGGATATTGTACCATCCTTGCATCCCTGGGATAAATCCTACTTGGTCATGGTGTATGATCTTTCTGATGTACTGCTGGATCCGATTTGCTAAGATTTTGTTGAGGATTTTGGCATCTATGTTCATGAGGGATATTGGCCTGTAATTCTCTTTCATTGTGTTGTCTTTACCTGGTTTTGGTATTAGGGTGATGCTGGCTTCATAGAATGAGCTTGGAAGTGTTCCTTCCTCTTGAATTTTTTGTAGTAGTCTGAGGAGGATAGGTTTTAGTTCTTCCTTGAATGTTTGGTAAAACTCCCCTGTGAAGCCATCTGGTCCTGGGCTTTTGTTTGATGGAAGCTTTTTGATGACTGCTTCAATTTCTTCCATAGTTATTGGCCTGTTGAGATTTTTAGATTCTTCCTGATTGAGTTTTGGAATGTTGTATTTTTCTAGGAATTTGTCCATTTCCTCCATGTTGTCTAGTTTGTTGGAGTAGAGCTGTCCATAGTATTTTTTAACAATCATTTGTATTTCTGTGGGGTCTGTTGTTATTTCGCCTCTATCGTTTCTGATTTTATTTACTTGGGTCCTCTCTCTTTGCTTCTTGGTGAGTCTGGCTAGAGGTTTGTCAATCTTGTTTATCCTTTCAAAGAACCAGCTCTTGGTTTCATTGATTTTCTGTATTGTTTTTTTGGTCTCTATGTCATTTATTTCTGCTCTAATCTTTATTATCTCCTTCCTTCTGCTCACTCTGCGGTTTTCTTCTTGCTCTCTTTCTAAATCTTTGAGTTGTAGAGTTAGATGATTTACTACCATTTTTTCTTGTTTTTTGAGATAGGCCTGTAGAGCTATAAACTTCCCTCTCAGGACTGGTTTCATTGTGTCCCATAGGTTTTGGATTGTTGTGTTTTCATTGTCATTAGTTTCCAGGATGTTTTTAATTTCTTCTTTGATCTCATTGGTAACCCAATCAATATTTAATAACATGCTATTCAGCTTCCAGGTGTTTGAGTATTTTGGGTTGTTTTTATTGTAGTTTATTTCTAGTATTATGCCATCGTGGTCTGCGAAGATGCTTTTTATGATTTCAATCTTCTTGAATTTGGGGATACTTTGCTTGTGACCCAATATGTGGTCTATTTTTGAAGATGTACCATGAGCACCTGAGAAGAACGTATATTCCCTGGCTTTGGGGTGAAGTGTTCTGAAGATGTCTATTAAGTCCATCTGATCTAGTGAGTCATTTAGGATTGCTGTATCTTTGCTGATTGTTTGTCTATAGGACTTATCCAGTGCTGTCAATGGTGTATTAAAGTCCCCTACTATGATTGTATTGTTGTCGATCTCTCCTTTGATATCTTCCAGGAGTTTTTTTATGAATTTGGGTGCTCCTACATTGGGTGCATATATGTTTACCAGGGTTATATCTTCTTGTTGTATTGATCCCTTTAGTATTATGAAGTGGCCTTCCTTATCTCTTGTTAAGGCCTTCACTTTGAGGTCTATTTTGTCCGATATAAGTATTGCTACCCCAGCTTTCTTTTCCTTTCCATTTGCCTGAAAGATATTTTTCCATCCTTTCACTTTCAGTCTGTGTGAGTCCCTTCTAATGAGGTGGGTTTCTTGTAGACAGCAGATGTATGGGTCATGTTTTTTTATCCATTCAGCCACTCGATGTCTTTTGGTTGGAGCATTTAGTCCGTTTACGTTTAAAGTTATTATTGAAAGGTACTTGTTTGTAGCCATTTCTTTTTGTGTGTGTGTGTGGCTGTTTTCTTTCTGAGCTTTTTATTTCTTTTTATACCAGTCCCTTTAGCATTCCTTGCATTGCTGGCTTGGTGGTGACAAACTCCCTTAGCCTTTTTTTGTCTGTGAAGCTTCTCATTTCCCCTTCAAGTTTGAATGATAGCCTTGCTGGATAGAGTATTCTTGGATTCAGTCCTTTGCTTTGCATCACTTTGTAAATTTCAGTCCATTCTTTTCTGGCCTGATGTGTTTCTGTTGAGAAATCATTTGACAGTCTAATGGGAGATCCCTTGTATGTAACTTTCCGTCTCTCTCTTGCAGCCTGTAAGATTCTCTCTTTGTCCTGAACATTTGCCATGGTGATTATGATGTGTCTTGGTGTGGGTCTTTTCGGGTTCACCTTGTTTGGGACTCTCTGGGCTTGTGTGACTTTTTTCTTCCCCACCTCAGGAAAGTTTTCTGATATTATTTCTTCAAGTAGGTTTTCTAATCCTTGTTCATCCTTCCGTTGTTCTGATACTCCTATTATTCGTATGTTGTTTCGTTTCATGTTGTCCCAAAGCTCCCTTAGGCTCTCCTCCTGTCTTTTAATTTTTTTCTCCAATTGCAGTACATTTTGGGTGTGTTTTGCTTCCTTGTCTTCTAATTCACTAATTCGGTCCTCTGCTTCTCCTAGTGTACTGTTGATACTTTCAATGGAGTTTTTCATTGCAGCTATATCACTCTTCATTTCTTCTTGGGTCTTACTTAAGTTGTTGATTTTTTCATCTGTTTCTTCTAGCTTCTTCCATATGTTATCGATTTTTTCATCTGTTTCTTCTAGCTTCTTCCATATGTTATCGATTTTTTCATCTGTTTCTTCTTGCTTCTTGAAGAGGTTGTCGATTTTTTCCTCCATCCGGTTTATGCACTCTAGGACCCTTATTCTGAATTCTTTATCTGTCATGTTGCATGCCTCTGTATTACTTAGCTGCTTTTCTGGAGAGTCCTCCTTCTCTTTCCTTTGGGGGTTTCTTTGTCTACCCATGTTTGATCTCACTGACATATCTAGATGTTGAGTCGTTCAGTGGTTGCTCCCTGGGTGGCAGTGACTCCTTGGTCTGTGGTTGCTCTTCGGGCGGTTGCGGTAGCTGCTGCTCTTCAGTTGGCAGCAGCTCCTCTGGTGGGTGCTGTTCACAACTGTGGTGGCTCTTCTGGCTGGTGGGGCGAGGTTTCATGTACAGCTGCTGTTCCTCAGCAGAGGATGTGGTGCTCAGGAGGTTGCTGTTGCTTGGATCTGCTGCATTGATTTAAAGGCACAAAATACAACACAACAAGGCACCACGTACCAGGCACTATACACAAATATATTCACGATATTAATAACTCCAAATAAAGGTGACCACCTGAATTAAGAGAATTAGGGGATAAGGAAGAAGGAAGAGAAAAAGATAAAAGAAAAAAAAGAAAAGAAAAGTAGGGACCAAAAAAAGGAGTGCAAAAATGAAATCGGGAAAAAGGAGGGGGGAAAATAAAAGCGAGAAAAGAAAAGAAAAAAAAAAAAGAGCGAAAAGAGAGAATGAAGTGGAAGAGGGGAAGAGACTTTTTATATGAGGAGAATACTCCTATAGAACAGCCATTAATCCCAACAAATTCCAGCAACAGCTCCCTGGATATGAATGCAAACTAGAAACAACCAATAATATAACAATGAAAATAGAATGGAGAACACTAATCCCAAAATAAAATAAAGAGAAAGTAAAATGGCACTTTAAAAATGGTAAAATGGTAGCAGTAATAATACTGGTTAAAAAATAAGAAGGTAGTAATTAAAAGGGTAAAATCAGGTGATGGAAAAAGAAAAAAAAAAAGAACAGAAAAAAAAAATTGATTTCTTAGTTAAAAAGTGAAAAAAGAAAAAAAAATGCAGTAGTGAAGGTCCTTCGGTTCTTCTATTCTTCAGTGTGGCTCGCCTTAGACCTTCCAGGTATTCAGGAGAGTGTTGAGTTTCCCTGCGATATACTGTTCCTCTGTGTTGTGAACCACAGTCCTTATTTTAAAGCAGGTCGCATTTATTTCCCAGACTGCCTTATTTTGTGTTTAGCAAAGAGTCAGTTTGTGGGTCAGCCTCTGGGTGGCAGTGTTCTGGGGTTGGCCTCTGGGGCTATAGGGCCACTCTTTCCAGTGGAAGTTCACTGCCCAGAGCTCACTGCGTAATAGTTAGTTACCGGCACTATGTTGTTGCTGGGATTGAAAATCCCTCTATAGGCCAGACCCTGTTAACTCCCAGGGACTGATAAGGTTATTTTAATCCTTGATCTCCTACAGGGTGGAATCTGGGTGTGGCTGTGCTCCTTGCCTGGGGGCCGGGGGGAGGAGCCTCACTCTCTGGAGAGAATGGCTGCCCCAGTCTTGGGCTCAGGGGTGTCTCAGCACTCAATTCGCTGCCACCTCTCCCGGCTCCCCCTCTCTCCCCAGTCTCTCCCCAGATTCCACTCCTCCGCACACTCTCCCTCTCTTCAGCACAGGTGAGTGTCTGTATCCGAAATGTCCCATGAACAGGATTCAGTGAAAACAGACAAACAAACGCCGGCCGCGGAAACGGGGAAGGCTTGGTTTCTGTAAGCTTCTTCTCTTACCGGGACTGTATGGTCAGGTCAGCTCTTCAGGCTGCCCCCTTTAGGCTCAGTCCTTCGCGGTCACAGAACCCAGCTCTCAATTTCCCTGGCGGCGCCAGGAATCGCGCGGTTCTCCCCCCCCCCCCCCCCCCCCCCCCCCCCCGTCAGGGGCTGTGCCTGTCCCAGGGGACGCGGCTGTCTGCCACGCGGTCTCCCTCCGACTCTCTGGGCTCAGAGGGTCTGGCAAACTTTCCTGCCCAAATCCCTGGTTTTTTTTACCTTTCCAGGGGAGTTCTGCTCTTCCTGGCTGCAAACCCTCTCACCAGCTGAGCAATTTCGCCAATTCGGTGTGGGTGTTACTAGTTTCAGCTGCTCATTCCATTTGCTCCGGGACACGACCTGGGACGCGTCTGCCTATATCGCCGCCATCTTGGTTCTCCTCTAAATCTCAGACATTTCTTCTAGCAAGATATTTTTTTAAATCCTTACCCCAAAATATGTTTTTATTGATTTTAGAGGAAGAGGAAGGGGAAAGAACAGAGAGAGAGAAACATCCATTAGTTGCCTCCCCAGGGATTCAATCTGGAACATGGGTGTGTGCCCTTACTGAGAATTTAACCTGTGACCTTTTGGTGCATGGGGAAATGTTCAACAAACTGAGCCGCTCTGGCCAGGGTTCTCCTACCTATATTTTTTGCTAATATGTCTCATAGGGCAAGGAAATAAAGGAGAAAATAATCAGATGGGGCTACATCAAACTAAAAAGCTTCTGCAAAGCAAAGAAACCATCAACAAAATGAAAAGGGAACCTAATGTATGGGAGAACATATTTGCCAATGGTACAACTGATAAGGGATTCATTTCCAAAATATACAAAGAACTTATACAACTCAACACCAAGAAGACAAATAATCCAGTTCCTGATCAGGGCACATACCTGAGTTGTGGGCTCGATCCCCAGTGTGGGGAATGCAGGAGGCAGCTGATGGATGATATTCTCTAATCATTGATGTTTCTCTCTATTTCTCTCTCTATTTCTCTCTCTATTTCTCTCTCTCTCTCTCTCTCTCTCTCTCTCTCTCTCTCTCTCTCTCCCCCTCCTCCTCCTCCTCCTCTCTGAAATCAATAAAAAACTATTTTTAAAAGGACAATACCACTTACATTAGGACTTCCCAAATGAAATACTTAGGTATAAATGTAACAAAATATGATCAAGATCTATATAAAATAAACTACAAAGTTCTGATGAAAAGAAATCAAAGAGTAACTAAGTAAATGGAAACACAGTCCATGTTTGTGGATAAGAAGAGTCAATATTGTCAAGATGTAATTTCCTCATGATTAGATTTATAGATTCAATATAATCCCAATAAATTCCTAGCATATTATTTTGTAGGTACCAATAAACTGATTCTGAAGTTTATGCCGAGAGGCAAAGACCCAGAATGGCCAATAGAGTATTGAAGGAGAACAAAGTACGGACACTACCCAACTTTAAGAGTTAATATAAGGTTACAATAATCAAGACAGTGTGCTATTGGTTAAAGAATAGACAAATAGATCAATTGAAAAGAATAAGGAGACTAGAAATATACCCACACAGATATAGAAAACTTATCTTTGATCAAGTATCAAAGTCAGTTTAATGGAGAAAAGATTGTCTTTTCAATAAATGGTGCTGGAACAATGACATCCACATTCCAAATAAATAAATCTAGAGACAGGCCTATATCTTTCAGAAAAAAATACTTCAAAAGGAATCACATACCTAAATAGGAAACAGAAAACTATAGAACTAGGCAATAACAAAGAAGAAAATCTACATGACTTTGGGTTTGGTGATGGAATTTTTAGATATAACACTGAGAGCATGATTCATGAAAAAAATAATTGAGAAGTTCTGGTTAAGATGGCAGAATAGGTAAATGTGGTACTTGAAACTTCCTACAACCACATCAAAATGAACAATAAACTACAGAACAACCATCATTCAGAACATCCTGAAATCTAGTTGAACAGAGGTGCTACAACTAAGGATATATAGAGCCACACTGAGACCTATAGGAGGGACTGAGATGGGTAGGAGGGGCGGAGACAAGAAATGTACTGGTCCCATACCCATGTGTGGCAGATAACAATCAGGAGGGATATTTCAGCTGTGGAAATCCCCCCTGAGGAGCGAGAGGGTCCTAGCCCCACATTAGGCCCAAGCCCTGGTTTTCAGTGTCAGGAAGAGAAGTTTCCTTAACTTACAGCTATAAAAACCAGCATGGTTTTATGGCTGAATGAGTTGGAAGGCTGGCAGAGTGTTAAAGAACCTATGCCTGGATTTACTTGGACTCATTCCCCCTCAACTCTAGCATTGGGGCAGCAGATAGAAAGAGATGCACAGGGAGAAACTGAGTGGTCTGGCATCAGGGCAAGAGCTGAGTGACCAGTTTCTCCAAGCCAGAAGTGTTGGCAGAAGTCATTGCTCCTTTGCTGAGCTCTTCCTGCAAAGAGCCAGCAAGTGGGTACTATATCTGATTCTCCATCAAACTGCCCAACACCATTCACCCTGCCCTGGTGATTCCCTGAGACTTCACCCAATCTTCAGGTCCACCCAAGCCACTTCCATTGGCTTTTCCATACAAATTAGTGGCCTGGTGCATGAAATTCATGCACGGGGGAGGGGGGTGTTCCTCAGCCCGGCCTGCACCCTCTCCAATCTGGGACCCCTGGAAGGATGTCCTACTGCTGGTTTACAGGGATTGGGCCTAAATCGGCAGTTGGACATCCCTCTCGCAATCTGGGACTGCTGGCTCCTAACCGCTCACCTGCCTGCCTGCTTGCCCCTAACCACTCTGCATGCTGGCCTGTTCACCCCCAACTGCCTCCCCTGCCAGCCTGCTCACCCCCAACTCCCCCCCTGCTGGCCTTCTTGCCCCCACCATCCCTCCCCACTGGCCTGCTCTCCCCCAACTGCCCCCCTGCTGGCCTGCTCACTCCAAACTGCCCCCCCTGCTGTCCTGATCACCTCCAACTGACCCCCACTGACGGCCTGCTTGCCCCCAACTGGCTTCCCTGCTGGTCTGCTTACCCCCAACGGCCCCTCTCCCCACCAGCCTGATCACCCACAACTGCTCTCCCATTTTGACCTCTAACCATCTCTACTTTGACCCCACCACCATGGCTTTGTCCAGAAGAACATCCGGAAGGTCTCCCAGTCTAATTAGCATATTACCCTTTCATTAGTATAGAAGATAGAGGCCTGGTTCACCGGTGGGGGCCGGCTGGTTTGCCCTGAAGGGTGTCCCCGGATCAGGGTTGGGGTTCCCTTGGGGCATGGGGTGGCCTTGGCAAGGGGCCTGTGGTGGTTTGCAGGCTGGCTACACCCCCTTCAGGGTGGGGGGGCTCACTGGGGTGCCTGGTCAGCCTGGGTTAGGGGCTGATGGCTGTTTGCAGGCTGGCCACAGCCCCTTCAGGGTGGGGGTCCCCGCTGGGGTGCCTGGCCAGCCTGGGTGAGGGGCTGATGGCTGTTTGCAGGCTGGCCATGGCTCCCGGTGACCCAAGCTCCCAGCCCCTCCTTTCTGTCTTTTTTTTTTTTTCTTCTTCAGCTCCTTGAGCAGAGGGAAGCACGTATCTGGGATTTATTTATCTTCTATAATTGAAACTTTGTAGTCTTGAGCGGAGGCCAGGGCTGGCCAGGGCGGGTGGGAAGCTTGGCTTCCTCAATCTCCAGGGGCAACCCAAGCCTCCTGCTTGCTCCAGCTCCATGGCCGCTGCCATCTTAGTTGGGTTAATTTGCATACTCACTCCTGATTGGCTGGTGGGTATGGCTTGTGGGCATAATGGAGTGATGGTTAATTTGCATGTTTCTCTTTTATTAGATAGGACTAGGGGCCCGGTGCACGAAATTCGTGCACTGGGTGTGTGTGTGGGGGCGGGGGGGAGAGTGTCCCTCAGCCCAGCCTGCCCCCTCTCACATACTGGGAGCTCTCAGGCGTTGATCCCCATCACCCTCCAATCGCAGGATCAGCCCCTTGCCCAGGCCTGACGCCTCTGACAGGTGTCAGGCTTGGACAGGGGACCCCCATCTCCCCCCGATCACTGGCTCTGGCCCCCGCCCAGGTCTGAGGCCTCTGGCCCAGGAATCATGCCTGAGCAGGGGACCCCCATCTCCCTCTGATCGCTTGCTCCACCCCCTGCCCAAGCCTGACCCCTCTGACCCAGGCTTCAGGCCTGGGCAAGGGGACCCTCATATCCCCCCAATCCCCGGCTCCGCCCCCCACCCAGGCCTGATGCCTCGGCCAGAGGAGTTGACCCTCATCACCCTCCGATCACCAATCACCGGATCGGCCCCTTGACCAGGCCTGAGGCCTCCGGCAGAGGTGTCAGGCCTGGGCAGGGGACCCCCAGCTCCCAGCAGTTGCAGGCTCCGCCCCTGCCCAGGCCTAACACCTCTGGCCTAGGCGTCCGGCCTGGGCAGCGGGGACCCACAGCTGCAGCGGCCCCTCGATCGTGGGCTCTGCTTTAGGCCCAGGCAAGGGACCCCTAGCTCCTGGGACTGCCAGCTTCGACCGTGCCCAGCTCCCATCACTGGCTCCACCCCTACTTCCTGCTATCACTGGCCAGGGCGGAAAAGGCACCTGATTCTCTGATCATGGCTGGGGGGCAGGGCAAAGGCGGCACCAGGGCCGCCTTTGCCCTGCCCCCCAGCTCTTAGCTCCCCCCTGGGTTTCCAATCACTGTCAGTGGCAGGGGGCTTCTTCCTGCTTTCCCTTTCGCCTCCCTGCATTGTGCCTACATATGCAAATTAACCACCATCTTGTTGGCAGTTAACTGCCAATCTTAGTTGGCAGTTAATTTGCATATAGCCCTGATTAGCCAATGAAAAGGGTAGCTCGTACGCCAATTACCATTTTTCTCTTTTATTAGTGTTGATGGCCTGTCTTGGCTTAGGCTGCAGACTTTTCTAAAATCTCTCAAGCAAGCTGCATCTGGCCTTGGCCTGCCATATCCCTCTCAACAAATAGCCACAGACCAGGCACAAGTTGCAGCATGCTTTGAGTAACAGCTTGGCCACTCCAGGGCTCTTACAAGCCCAGCACAAGTAGCAATGATCTGCAGGTGGCTTTCTAACTCATGCTGGGTAGTCCCAGGCAGGGAGCAGTTGGCAGCTGAACTTGGCCTGCAACTCCTAGGAGGCAATAGAGCCAGTGCACCCAGTGGATAACTTCAGGCCAAATAAAGGCACCACCCAAACACCTCCTCAATCAGCACACTCAAGAAGCAGACTCAGCAGGCACCAAAGCCCTACTAAGTAAGTCCTGCTCCATGGAGTAGGACCCTACACAGATGATCCTCCATGGTGGTTGCTGCCATTCCTCACAACCCATCAGTCTGATGTAAGTCCCTGAGGTTCCAAAAGCAGCTGAGGCTCAACTACAGCAGGAGGGTGTACACAGCCTACATGGGGGTGCACCTGGAGTGCCCAGCTTGGGTGATCAGGGAGGCTCTGCTAATGGGCCTTATAGAAGACAATTAGGCTGCTCTACCAAGACTAGGAGATGTAGTGGTTCTACTTAACACAAAGAAACAAACACGGGAGACAGCCAAAATGAGGAGACAAAAAAATATGCCTCAAATGTAAAAATAGAACAAAACATCAGAAAAAGAACTAAACAAAATGGAGACAAGCATTTTACCAGATGCAGAATTCAAAACACTGGTCTTAATGGTGCTCATTGAACTTAGCGGAAGAGTAGAAGAAATTAGTGAGAACTATAACAAAGAGATAGGTGCTATCCAAGATGGTGTTGAAGTAGGTGGAAGCTACATCCACCTCCTCCCAGGACCAAACTGGAGTTATAACTAAAATATAGACCAATCAACCTGAATAACCTACTGCAGACTAACTGAACAGAAGTCTTAAAACCAACAATTTATTTTAAAAAAAGCTACATAGAGACTGGTAGGAAGGGCAGAGACACAAACTGGTAGCTGAGATTCAAAAGGGATATCTGAACTGCAAAGGTTCCCCTATGAAGCATGGGATCTAAACCCCACACTGGGCTCCACAGTCCAGAACACCAGAGCTGGGAAGAGATGCCCATATAACGTCTGGCTGCGAAAGTCAGCATGGACTCTGTCTTCCAGAGAGATATGAGAGTCTGCTAGAAGTACAGGCACAGACTGAGTTGTGTGGCTCTGGGGCAGGGGCCACTCTTCCCACTTTCCCCCAAGCCTGACAAGGACCTTCCCTTGGAAAAGATCCACTAGCCCCACCCTCCAAACCCCAGTGACTCACCTGCTGAAATTGGGCTCCAGGTAGAATCTAAGACAGACTAAATTGTGTGGCTCTAAAACAGGGTCATATTTCTCTCACATACGAAACTGGTGTAAAGCCCTCTCTTCACATAGCCAATTCTTGGTTTGTTTGGGCCTGATAAACTCTGCTAGCATCATGCTAATGACACCCTGAGACCCTGTCCCACCAAAAGGGTCTGCAGGCACCTGACAGGTAATAGCTAGACTTGGTATAACAGGGATTGTGCTGAGTGGCCTCAGATTTAGCATTAGCATCAAATGTGCTGCGCCAGCATGGCCATGTTCAGTGAGCCTGAGGAGGGGTGGTGAAGGATTAAAGAAGACAGACAAGAGAATACAGCTGGGGTTAGGTCAGATCACTGTGCAGGAAACAGTGACCCAGCCTGCAAGCCAAAGCTTTATTTTATAGTCAGAGCACACAAAGCAAAACAAGGGACGTGGTCAACATGTTTACAATGCTCTTATGAGTTTCACCTTGTTTTGGCAGCACTTGCTGCACCGCTCACAGCCCATTAGCTACCTAGGAAGGAACTAGGGAGATCTATAATGTCAAGCTAAATTATGCTAGGAGGGCTCTGCCCTCCGAGCTGGGATTTGTTTGTGGCTCTGCCACAGGTCAGTCCAAGGCTTGACTCTATAGCCGCTCCATACAACCAAATTTGAACATGTATCAATCTGATGAACACCACTCACTGAGAACCTTCCTCATGCAACTCAAGTACTACCAGAGGCTCTTTCAGTGATTGAACCTAACAGGCAGCTGGCAAACAGAGGCAGATGGAGGCATATCTTTGTGTGCCTTGGGGCTTTTGCAGGTAGAATCTGGCCTTGATGTGCAGCTTGGCTCTTGTGCACACACAGGCCTAGCCAAGGTAGCCACAAACTGTGGATTGCTTTTTAGTTTCAAACATATTGCTCAGAGCCAGTCAGAGGCAGCATGTGAAATTGATCTGTACCAGAGTCTCTTCCTAGAGGGCACCCTACCAAGATTGGGAGACAGTAAAGCTATCTATCACATAGAAACAAACACAAAGAGTTTGCCAGAATGGGATGCAAAGAAATAGCCCCAAATGAAAGAACAGGAGAAACCTTTAGAAAAAATGAAAAAAATTACTAAATAAAACAGAGGCAAGCAATTTAGCAGATAGAGAGTTAAAAAAAGTAGTTATAAGGGCATTCAAGGAACTTACGAGAACTTCAAAAAAAGATAGCAGATATGAAAGAGAACATAGAAACCATAAAAAAGAACGAGTTGGAAATGAAGAATACACTAGAAGGAATACAGGTAATGTTGAATGAAGCTGAAACTCAATCAGCAATTTGGAAGACAAAGTAGCAGAAAACACCCAATCAGAGCAGCAAAAAGAGAAAAGAAATTTTAAAAATGAGGATAGTTTAAGGAACTTATGGGACAACATGAAGATCTACAACATCTACATCATAGGTGTACTAGAAAAAGAAGAGAATGAAATTGAGAACTTATTTGAAGAAATAAGGACCAAAAATTTCCCTAATCTTGTGAAGGAAAAGAGCACACAAGTCCAGAAAGAGCAGAGTCCCAAAGAAGATGAAGCAAAAGATGCTCACACCAAAACACATCAAAATTAAAATGACAAAGGTTAAAGATAGAGAGAAACTTGGGCTTTCCAGATGGCAGCAGATTAAGAGGAAGCTACACTGACATTCTCTCAGGACCAAACTGGAATTAGAACTAAAATATAGAAAAATCATTCTGAATAACCAACCTTAGACTAGCTGGAGATAATACTTATAACCAAGGACAGTAAGAGGAGGCCACATCAAGCCTGGTGGGAAGTGAGGAGGTGTGAGAGGGCTGGCCATGTTCCCACAAGCAGTGGTTGAAATTCTGGAGGGATATCTCAGCTGTGGGGGGTTGGCCCTGAGAAGTCTGTGGTCTAAACCCCAAGGTGGGCTCCCCTCAAACACATAAAAATCTGACAGTGACATGTGAATAGACTTTTAAAAGTTACATAGTTCTCCAGCCGTGGCCAGTATGGCTCAGTTGGTTGGAGTGTTGTTCTGTACACTGATAGGTGGTGGGTTTGATTCCAGGTCAGGGCACATACAGCAGGCAACTGATCAATGTTTATTTCTCACATTGATGTTTCTCTCTCTCTCTCTCTCTCTCTCTCTCTCTCTCTCTCTCTCTCTCTCTCTCTCAAAAAAGTCAATGAAAACATCCAAGGTGAGATTTTTAAAAAGTTACATAGTTCTCCAGTGAAAAAGATGGGAGGTAACATTAGTCAGAGATATGGCGGAACACCCAAAGGCAGTGTGAATTTTGTGGTTTCGTATGGGACCCAAAAGACAAGGGACAGTAGAGATGGACAGGGAGCACTCATAAAGATATGTGTGTCCTCTCAGGTAACGGGTACCATATCCTGAAGGCTCACTGAGGATTTTAAGCAGGGAAATGATATGGACAGAATTATCTGTTCTTGGCATTTCTCTGGCCATCCTCAGTATATAATATGGAATGCTTGGAAGCAGGGAAAGAGCTAACAGCTAAAGGCTACAGGCTTGGCCTGAAGGCCCCTAGTCAAACAGGACCCAAGGTGGAGAAAGCAGGCCCAGCACGTGATACTGGGAGCTTTGTGACTGGATGTCTTATGAGTGAGGGAGGTTCCCAAATCTGTCTCTGTGACTTTGTGGAGGATGGAGCCATAAACCAAGAAAGGAAGGATGGATAAAAGAGCAGGTTTGTGGAGTTGATTAGTTTAGTTTGTGAGGAAGGTATGATGTGGTTTGGGAGGACTTAGTCATAGGAGCTTACAACTGCAGTTAGTGTATAAAGTCATAGGAATTATTAAAAATGGAACTACTGTACTTTTATCAGATTCAACCGGTCCTGAACATGGTCTAGTACATTTTATTTGACTAATACTTTTACAAAGCAGACCTCAAAACATTGAAAAATTCATTGCTATAAACTAAATTTACTGATTGATCCCTCATTATTTAACCTGTATATATGTGATATTTCAACAAGAACACTGAGTTCAAATTTTTAAAATTTGACTTTTCAGACACATACTCATAAAAAATAGTCTCATATAATGATTGTTATATAGATTTTAAAAGAATTGATAGCTGTGCTATAATTTGTCTAATTGAATTGCCATGATAGTAATGCTCAGAGAATTTATGAAATATTTTTAACATCATATAAATATACTAGAAGCCCAGCACACAAAAATTTGTGCACTTGAGGGGATCCCTCAGCCCAGCCTGTGCCCTTTCACAGTCTGGGAGCGCTCAGGGGATGTCCAACTGACAGCTTAGGGGAGCGGAGGGGGCCTAAGCCATAGTCTGTCTTCCCTTTGTGGGAGCTGACCAGCATGACAATCGATATGGATGGCATGGGCAGTGAGTGGCCGGTCCCGCCCCCAGTTGTTCCAGGGCCACTGGTGGCCTCCCTCTGTGGGGGGGCAACTGCAGCAGGCCTATATGGGGATGGTGCTGGGTGGCCCTGCCCCAAATTGCCCCACCGCTGCTGCCGCCCATGGCCTCCCTCTGCAGGAGGCAAACAGGTGGGCAATCAGGGAACGGTGTAAGCCTCTATTGCCCTGCCACCACTGGTTGCTCCTGTCCCCCCACCCAATCGCCATCCCCTCCCTCTACCCGCTGGCATGCACTTTGACTGGCCTGGTGACAGCTGCTTGCCGGCCCCACCCCCCACTCACTGGTTGTTCTGCCATTTGGTCGATTTGCATATTACACTTTTAATATATAGGATGTCTGATTAGTTGAAACTGTACCAGTTTTCAAAGCCTGGAGGTATTGTGTAAGAAGCATCAAAATTCAAAAAGAATTGGAATATGAAGAAATAAAACAAGAGAAAATGTCTCCTGAGGATAAAATAAATAAAATAAAAATTAAGCATATGGAATATCATTACATTGTTTCTCATATTCAAGGTTTAGTACTAAAATACTAATTTCAAATCTATAATTTAGTTTGTGTTTAAGCCAATCTGCTAACCAGGATATATATAAGTGATACAAAATAAAAGATTAAGATTATTTAAAAATTTAGTATCCTATGTTCTTCAAGAACACTTTATAAAAATTGAATAATTTAATAAAGGTAAGATACCAAGATCACATTGTTACATTCACATAATTTGTTAGACATAATACAAATGTAGTTTACTAGAAAAGGACACATAATTTTAATAGTTTGTTTATCTTCTATTTATTATTATCATTATTGAAGGTTTTCTCCTCAAATATGAGAGTTTTTCACTTAATAAGAGGCTTAAAGAAAGTCATTTTTAAAGAGTGACTTGATACACAGCTCAATTGGATGAGAACATATACATTTAATACTAATAAAGTTGTAAGTTCTAAATGTTGCATGTTAATTTGAAGTGATTTTTCAGGAGATTTTGTCAACATTAGATTCCACTGGAAACTATCTCAGAAGCTTTTTGCTATTCATTTGAGATAAAGTTTATTTTAGAAAGTTGTCTAATATTATTATGATTCAGGGTTTAAATGTTGGTTTTGTAAGATTGTGTGTGTGTGTGTGTGTGTGTGTGTGTGTGTGTGTGTGTGTGTTTGGCATACTTAGAGCTGTGTCCTGGAATTGGTGCCCAAACAATGTTAAGCTGGTATGAGCTGTTTATGTCACTGAGTAAAATTAGATACACGCCTGCTGCTAGTAGGAGGAGATGAAACATGAGACAGGCCAAACACTTGAGAGCCTTTTCTTTCAGGCATAATTGGTGAAGCCTGAATCGTTCACTCTCCTCCTGCAACTGATGGAAACGTTTGAAACATTCTGTCTCTGGTAGAGCTTGAACTGGTTGCAAGCAATTTAAGGTAAGCAATCATTTTTTACTTGTATTTTATATAATTACAATGTACAATTAAAAATCAAATAGAGGCAAGACTTCTTGGTTTTTTCCTCAAAAGGTGACATAAAAATGAATAAATTAAATTTAAAATGTTGATTAAGTTCATTTCAAACGATTATTAAATATCAACAAAATGTGTTAACTTCTATTTAATATCATTTAAGTTATTGTGATTACTAATATGCTATGTATTTTAGTATAATTTATATTCCTAATATTTTAATTTATAGAATACCATGATAGCATATTTATATATTATCAAGCATTAAATTGTATACTGTGGTTAATCTAGATAAGATATTGTCTTTAAGATCACCTATTTCTAATTCTACTCTTAAATTTGTTGGTGAAATTACATTGGCTTTACATTTTGTCTATAGTTTTGTTACAGACATTAAAAACAGACTAATATTAATGAGGACAAAAGTCATTTGATAAATTGGAATTAAGCAAAACACCAACTTCAGCTTCCTAACCATTCTTGGAATGAAAGAAGGAGGATGATTTCTCCCCCAAATCTGGAAATAAATAAATTGTTGTTCATAATATATATCTCAAAAAAGTAAATGTAAGTAGGGTAAAATATAAACTTGTGCTATGCTGTGGCTTACTAAAGTTGTCAGTTCTTTTTTTGTGTTCCCTAAGTTAATATGGGGCAATCCAAAAACAAGTTTTTAAAGGAAGACATACAGAAAGATAATAAGGGAAACTATAACTCAACTGACTGAAAAATTTGTCAGCAGGATGAGTAACTTACTAGTACAAAATGAACTATAAAATGCACTATGTTTACCTTTTGCTTATTTTCTTGGTAACATTTTGTGGAGATAGGTACAAAAAGGCACACTTATGAAGTTTCAAAACTAATGGCTCAAGTTGGTGTTGGTTTTATAGGTTCTAGAATTTATCTAAGGTTTTCTTTTAAACTCGAAAACATTTCCAAAAGATGTTGACTAAGCTTGCAGTTGAAATGCTGAAATTAATATTGCTCCATATTGTCCTTTTAAAAAATATACTTTCTATTTATTAAGTTAAATTTATATTATATAATATATGAAAATCAAATAATAATGGAAAATTATGATTTGGTTTAATCTTGCATACTTTGTAGGACCTGTGGTTCTCCTCTGCTCCCTGTTCTACTTGGTTCATTGCAGCCCCTTGCTGCTTCTCAACTGAGTCCACCATTGCTGTGGCTTCCTAGTAAGACGGAAAAAACTAGAGTCTTGAGTATGATTCTACTACTTTTCCATTCCTTCAGAGCCTGCCTCTGTCCTCAGAACCTGCTTTTATGTTTCTGTCTATCCTTCCTTCTCCTCTTCTTTTTAGCCTGGTCAGCACTTGTCTAGCTTTATCATTCTCTGGACCAACCACAGGGACTGATAATTCTATGATGTTTTCATGAGTATTGAAGAATTCCTCACCCACTATATTTACCATTTCAGACTCAAACTTCATTTTTAATTTTACACGTTATTATGCTATAGATAACTTTATGGGAAAATTGATATAGGAGTATTTAGTAAATTTAATAATTTGCAAATATATCAAAATTTCTCTCAAACTCTCAGCATAACTTCAATATAACTGTTGTGCAGTGTACTGCTGATAAGAAATGACACCAGAGATTTCAAGGAGGTCTCTCTTATGCCCAAAGGGATTTGTGCATCAGCCTAAAGCAGTGGGGATCCATTTGAGTATTTACAACAGAAAAATAGCAGGAACGCACTTTTTGGAAAGTCACTCAGGTTACCAAGGAGAGTGGATTAGGAGCATCAGAGGAGGGAGACAGGAGGAGTTGTAAAAAGTAAAAAAATTGCCTCAGCTGAGGATTGGGAAATGGAACACAAGAGAGAACTAGGAGGAAGTCATCGCCATGAAGATGGGCACCTTAAAACCTAACCTCACCTTTGTGACTTTTAACTCTATCGTAAACATTCTCAATTAATTTTACTTGTGAAACATCTGAAAAGCATGAAGAGGACGTGTTACAACTTTAGGCTGTGGAGTCAGACCTGCCACTTTCTAGCTGTATGACTTTGTGTGAATTAATTGCTCTCTGTCTCAGTTTCCTCATTTGTAAAAAGGAGGATAATGACAGTATCTACCTCCTAAGGCTATTATGAGTGTCAAATTCAGTTCATATAAACATTTAGGAAGTGTCTGACTTCTTGGTAAACAGCAGCTCCCCCTCCTCCTCTTCCTTTTCCTCCTCCTCATCATAACCACCACTATCACCACCATCATCATCAACAGCAAGGCAACATATAACCTTTTATTCCCATTCTCACTAATAGGGAGGTCAGAAAAGAACCTCAGAATGGTGAGTGGTCAGGATTTGTAACCTGCTTCTCCAGATCCCCTAAGAAAGCACATGGGCCCTATCTAGGCAGGAGATTCTAGGATGAGGCTATTTCTGCTCCAGCAGAGAACATTCTCCACATACTAATATGTGATAGCTGCTGAGGAGGAAAATGTGTATTCCAGAATACAAATAGAAAACCTTCCCTGACATTCTCGCCAACTGACTGAAAGAAAATCCTTAATGGTATTTATGAAGAAGAAAAAATCAAATGACTGTTAAAGTTTCCTAAACATGTTAGATCTTAATGAAAAATTTATGTAAAATATTCTAAGGTGTTAATCTCAGTAAAACATAAAATTGTGCGGTCCCCTTATTGGAATGATTTGAGTGGGTTTTCCTAACAACATTTGCAAATCACTTTAAATCATCATATTCTGATCCTGACTGACTACAAGAATAGAAGTGAAACATGGTGCTGAAGTCCTCTGAAACTTTTAAAAAACTGTCAAAGCAATCAGAAAATTGCATATACACTGCATTTGATAAGAAAACTAATTATGTATACTTCAAGAATTTCTTTTTGCTTTAAATCTTTCATATAGAGACTTGCAACTAAAAAAGAAGCTTAGCTTGGTTGATAAATGTAAACAACTTTTTTCTTAAAATTTGCTTTTAATTTTGTGTGAGTATTTTTCATAGTTAGGATTTAGTTTAATATTGTTTTTAGGGACTGGGAAAATTGAGGTTTCGAGGGAAGGAAAGGGAGATTATAGTTGGTTTGACTGAAAATTTCAGTTTTAGTTATAAAACTCCAGAGACTTAATAAGCTAGATGACAGGCCTTTTGTGACTTGCACCAATATGGAACCAAACCACCCTGAAACCACACTTGTTTTATTTTCCTCCCCTGTAGGTTGGTCATAGGGACACCCCTCTATGGCCAGAGGATGAGATAGGGGAGAGGTGTCAGAGAATTAGTGGTGGGTGACATGGAACTATGAGTCATCTCAATATGCATATTTTTATTGTTGACAGTATTATAAATATCCCTCATTTTCCTCCCCTTTGCCTTCCTCCACCAGCCCCCACCACTCCCCAGGCCTTCACCACATTATTGTTTGTATTGCTATGCATATATGTTCTTTGGTTAATCTCTTCCCTTCCAACCCAACCCTCTTCCATCTGAGGCCTTTTAGTCATTTTTTTGTATCCATGCTTCTGTTTCTTTTTTGTTCATCAGTTTATTTTATTCATTAGATTCCACAAAATAAGTGAGATCATGTGATATTGTTCTTTCTCTGCCCAGCTTATTTTGCTTAGCATAACAATCTTCAGGTCTATCCATGCTGTTGCAAGGGATAAGAGATCCTTCTTTTTTACAGCTGCATAATATTCCATTGTATAAATATACCATAGCATTTAAAAAAATCTTTATTGTTGAGAGTATTAAAGATGTACCCCCTTTTCCCTCCATTGCTCCACTCCATCCAGATTCCACCCTGCCCAGGCCTTCATCATCCTATTGTCTGTGTTCATGGGTTATGCATATAAGATCTTTGGCTAATCTCATCCTGCCCTCTTCCCCCTTACCTCTAAGATTCTTCAGTCTGTTTCATGTTTCCATGCCCCTAGTTCTATTTTATTCTTAAGTTTATCATGTTCATTAGATTACTTGTTCATTTATTTTGATTTTTAGATTCAGTTGTTGATAGATACGTATTTATTGCCATTTTATTATTTATATCTTTTGTTCCCCCTTCTTTTTAAAGAAGACCACTTAACATTTCATGTAATACTGATTTAGTGGTGATGAACTCCTTTACTTTTTCTTGTCTGGGAAGCACTTTATCTGACCTTTAATTCTAAATTATAGTTTTGCTAGGTAGAGTAATTTTGGTTGTAGGTCCTTGCTTTTCATCACTTCGAATATTTCTTGCCAATCCCTTCTAGCCTTCAGAGTTCCCTTGTAGGTAACTAACTGCTTTTAAGATTCTCTCTTTGTCTTTAACCTTTAGCATTTTAATTATGATGTGTCTTGGTGTAGGCCTCTTTGGGTTCCTCTTGTTTGGGACTTTCTGTGCTTCCTGGACTTGTATGTCTATTTCTTTTACTAAGTAAGGGAAGTTTTCTGTCATTATTTTTTCAAATAGGTTTTCAATTTCTTGCTCCCTCTCTTCTCCTTATGGCACCCCCAGGATGAGAATGTTAATACGCTTGAAGGTGTCACAGAAGCTCCTTACACTATATTTATATTTTTAAATTCTTTTTTCTCTTCTGATTAAGTGTTTCTTGCTTCCTCCTATTCCAAATCACTGACTTGATTCTTAGTGTCCTCTCTCTACTGTTGATTCCCTGTAAATTATTCTTCATTTTAGTTAGTGTTTAACTTCTGACTGGTCCTTTTTTATGTCATTGATGTTCTCTCTAAGTTGCTCAAAGTTGTCACTAAGATCCTTAAAGATCTAATTAAGTTCCTTGAGCATACTTATAACCATTGTTTTGAACTCTGTATCTAGTAGTATATTTGCTTCCATTTCATTTAGTTCTTTTTCTGGAGATTTCTTCTGTTCTTTCATTTGTGACACGTTTCTCTGTCTCTGCATTTTGGCTGTTTCTCTGTGTTTGTTTCTATGTATTAGGTAGAGCTTCTATGTCTCCTGGAATTGGTAAAGTGGCCTTGTGTAGTAGGTGTCCTATAGGGCCCAGTAGCACAGCCTACCCATTCACCTGACCTGGGCACTCTAGGTGTACCCCTGTGTGGGCTGAATATACTGTGCTATTGTGGTTGAGTCTTGCTTGCTTTTGGTGTCCCTGGGAGGGATTTACTCCCAGGCCAATTGGCTGTGCAGACCAGCAGCAACTACAGTGGAAGAGCTGCTGTGTAAGAGACACCCCTGTGGAGTAGGACTTGCTTCAGTTGGGCTTTTGCAGTCTCAAAATCTGTCCTTTGAGTGTGTCACTCATGAAGGTGGTACGGTTTAATCTGATGTAGTTTGAAGCTGATCACCAGGTTCACTGGCTCTGTGGTATCCCAAGAGGTGCAAAGTCAGCCAGTGCCTATGCTCTGCCTGGGGCCACCCAGCATAAGCTACAGAGTTATCTGCAGATGGCTGCTACTTGTGTTGGGCTTAGAGGGGCCCAGCTGTGAACAAGTGGTGGGCCTAGGGCCTCTTATTGAGAGGTATGGAGCATGCTGAGGACAGCTGCTGCTTATTTGAGAGATTTTAGAAAAGTATGAAGCATGAGCCAGGATAGGCTATTCATATGGAACGACCATTGCAAACAGCCTAGGTGGGGTTGCAAATCAGGTGGGTGGGGGTCTCAGAGAGTCATCAGAGCAAGGTGAACTGTGTGATCCAGGTTGATGGAAACTCAGCTATGGTGCCTACCAGTCAGCTCTGTGGTGGGGAGGTCTTAGCATAGGAATAATGACCTCTGCCAGAACATTTTTCTGAGAGAAAGCTGCCCCCAGTTCTTGCCCTGATGCCATGCAATTTAGTGTATTGATCTTTTCAAGCTGATGCCCCAGCACTGGAACTCAGAGGGAATGAGTACAGGTAAGTTCATGGACTGGCCTTTTAAGAAGAACATTTGGGACTCCAGCAGCCACTGTGTTACTCAGCCAAAATTCCCTCTGCTTCTTACAGACCCAAGTTATTGGAAATTCTCTTTTCGGCACTGGAACTCTAGGCTGAGGGTACTGATGTGGGGTTGGTAACCCTTCTTCCTCATGTAGACCTCTGCAGGCAAGATATTACTCCTAATTGAAAAAAAAAAAGCCACACGTGGGTGTCAGGGCTAGCCTGTTCTGCACTACCGCAACTCCTTCTAGTCTCAAAGTGGCTTCTTCTTTAATTCTCTAGTTGTAGGAATTCCATTCGGCCATATTTCAGGCAGTTCTGAATGTTGGTTGTTCTGTGATTTAATTGTAATTTTTTAAAATATATTTTATTGAATTTTTACAGAGAAGAAGGGAGAGGGATAGAGAGCTAGAAACATTGATGAGAGAGATCGATCAGCTGCCTCCTGCACGCCCCCCAGTAGGGATGTGCCCGCAACCAAGGTACATGCCCTTGACCGGAATCGAACCCGGGACCCTTCAGTCCGCAGGCCAACGCTCTATCCACTGAGCCAAACCGGTTCGGCGATTTAATTGTAATTTTGATGTGGTTGTAGGAGAATGCAAGTGCCAAGTTTACCTAGGACACAATCTTGACAGGAGGTCAATCAAAGATTTTTATCCACTCCTCTACTGATGGGCACTTGGGATGTTTCTAGATCTTAGCTATTGTAAATAACACTGCTATGAACATAGGGGTGCATATATTCTTTCTGATTGGTGTTTCAGGATTCTTAGCATATATTTCCAGAAGTGGAATCCCTGAGTCAAACAACAGTTCTATTTTTAATTTTTTGAGGAAACTCCATACTATTTTCCACATTAACTGCACTACTCCGCATTCCCACCAGCAGTGTACTAGGGTTTCCTTTTCTCTACATCCTTGCTAGCACTTGTTATTTGTGGATTTATTGATGGTAGCCATTCTGGCAAGGGTGAGGTGATACCTCATTGTAGTTTTGATTTGTACCTCTCTGATGATGAGTGATGTTGACCATTTTTTTTTTCATATGTCTCTTGGCTATCTGTATATCCTCTTTAAAGAAGTATCTGTTCAAGTCTTTGCCCATTTTTAATTGGATTGTTTGTCTTCCTTGTTTTGAGTTGTATGAATTCTTTATATGTTTTAGAAATGAACCCCTTATTAGATATATAATTGGCAAATATGTTCTCCCGTACAGTGGGCTGCATTTTAATTTTGTTGATGGTTTCTTTTGCTGTGCAGAAGGGTTTTATTTTTATGTAGTCCCATTTGTTCATTTTCTCATTTGTTTCCCTTGCCCTCGGAGACATATTAGCAAACATATTACTACAAGAGATGTCTGAGCTTTTGCTGCCTAAAATTTCTTCTAGGATATTTATGGTTTCATGGTTTACATTTAGGTCTTTTATCCCTTTTGAGTCCATTCTTGTGTATTGTGTAAGATGGTGGTCTAGTTTCATTTTTTTTTTTCACATGTACCTGTCCCATGCACTCTTATGCTCACTGCAGTATTATTTACAACTAGAGGCCCGGCACAGGTTCAGTCCCTAGGCCTGGCCTGAGATCAGGGCCATCTTACCTGGCTGCTGGCAGCTGGCCCCACCACCTGCCACCAACATCCCCGGTTCCCCATTTGCCATTGGGCGGAGGTTGGCTGGCAAGCCCCAATCAGGCGATTGGGGCCTGCAGGCTGGGGGCAGCTCATGCATTGAGTGTCTGCCCCCCTGGTGGTCAGTGTGCATCACAGTGACTGATTGTTCCTCTGTTCAGTCAATTTACATATTATCCTTTTATTATGTAGGGTATGCATAGCCCATGGACACGGGCAATAGAGTAGTGAAGACATAGAGGTAGGTGGGTAGGGGCTAGGGGAAGGGAAATAAGGGAAGTGGGAGATATCTGTAATACTATCAACAATAAAAATATATTTAAAAAAGACACTCATCACATTTCTAATTACATGTTTAATGTCTCTTTCCCATTATTCAAGCTTCAAGAAGGGAGAAACACAACCTTGTTTAAAAATGTGTTCCTAGCACCAAGGACAGTGCCTCACACGTAATAATAATTTGTTGAAAGAGAATGAATGAATAAGGACAACTTTCTTTTTCTGGGTAACTCTTATTCACCTATCAAGGACCAAGGCCAGATGTTATATCCTCCAGATTGGGTTATAGTCAAATCTGATACATCTTTGGATCCCTAGGGCATAGTTTGGAAGTTGGTAGATGATTCATATATCATAGATATTTGTCAAATAATAATAAACTCTTGACCAGGAGTTGATAATTGTTGAAACTGAGTGATAGGTATCTGAGTAGGGTTCATTACACTGTCCTTTCTCCATGTATATATATATTTTTAATAAGCCTTTATCATTGAGATTATTACAATTCTTCCTCTTTTTCCCCCCCAATAGCTCCCCTCCACCCGGTTCCCACCCCACCCCCTGCCATTACCCTCCCCCCTCCACTGTCCTCATCATAGGTGTATGATTTTTTTTATTTTTTAAATTTCTTTATTGATTAAGGTATTACATATGTGTCCTTATCCCACCATAAGCCCCCCCAACCCCCCCAACTTATGCCCTCACCCCCCTGTTGTCTGTGTCCATTAGTTAGGCTTATTTGCATGCATACAAGTCCTTTCGTTGATCTCTCCCCCTTACCCCCACCCTCCCCTACCTTCCCTCTGGGATTTGATAGTCTGATTGATGATTCTCTGTCTCTGGATCTGTTTTTGTTAATTAGTTTATGTTGTTCATTATATTTTATAAATGAGTGAGATCATGTGATATTTGTTTCTCTCTAACTGGCTTACTTCAATTAACATAATGCTCTCCAGATCCATCCATGCTGCTTCAAATGGTAAGAATGCCTTCTTTTTAACCGCAGCGTAGTATTCCACTGTGTAGATGTACCACAGTTTTCTAATCCATTCCTCTGTTGATGGGCACTTAGGCTGTTTCCAAATCTTAGCTATGGTGAATTGTCCTGCTATGAAGATAGGGGTGCATATATCCTTTCTGATTGGTGTTTCTAGTTTCATGGGATATATTCCTAGAAGTGGGATCACTGGGTCAAATGGGAGTTCAATTTTTAGTTTTTTGAGGAAACTCCATACTGTTCTCCACAGTGGCTGCACCAGTCTGAATTCCCACCAGCAGCGTACAAGGGTTCTCCTTTCTCCACATCCTCACCAGCACTTGTCATTTGTTTATTTGTTGATGACAGCAATTCTGACAGGAGAGAGATGGTACCGCATTGGCATCTTGATTTGCATCTCTCAGATGATTGGTGACTTTGAGCATCCTATCTAATAAAAGAGAAACATGGTAATTAGCCATATGTTTGCTACCCTTCCCATTGGCTAATAAGGGTGATATGCAAATTAACTGCCAGCCAAGATGGCGGCTGACAGCCAGGCAGCTTGAAGCTAACATGAGGCTAGCTTGCTTCAGTGACGGAGGACTCCAACGTTCCCTGCCTGCCGATGCTGGCATCTGAGCTTGCAGTTTGAAACATTGTTACAAATATAGAAGCTAAACAAAACCCCAGAAACCTGCTTTCAGCCAGCCGAGATATCAGAGCCGGAGTTGATACAGTGTTTCGATTATAGAACCCAAACAAACCAG
The DNA here is from genome assembly GCF_963259705.1 of Myotis daubentonii. Taxonomy (NCBI): domain Eukaryota; kingdom Metazoa; phylum Chordata; class Mammalia; order Chiroptera; family Vespertilionidae; genus Myotis; species Myotis daubentonii. Next base: position 123,735,843 of record NC_081841.1, read on the forward strand.
ATACCTGCTTTCAGCAGCAGAGGCCTCAGAGCTGGAGCCAGAGCTAAAGCTGGCCCAGAATAAAAAAGAAAAAAGAAAAAAGGAGCAGTTGGGAGCTTCAGTCACCCGCCAACCTGAAAACAGCCCTCAGCCCCTCACCCAGGCAGGCCAGGCACCCCAGTGGGGACCCCCACCCTGATCCAGGACCACCGTTCAGGGCAAACCAGCCGGACCCCACCCGTGTACCAGGCCTCTATCCTATATAGTAAAAGGGTAATATGCCTCCCAGCACCAGGATCAGCGGAGCCGAGAGGCCTCCCATCACCCAGATCAGCGTGACAGGGGGCAGCGCCCAAACCCCCTGATCGCCCTGCGGCTCTGTGTGTGACAGGGGGTGGGGCCACAACCTCCCTATCCACCCTCCTCTGTTCGTGACAGGGGAAGGCGCCCCAATCCCTGATCAGCCCTGCTCTGTGTCTGATAGGGGAGAGCTCCCTAACCCCCTGATTGCCCTGCGGCTCTGTGTGTGACAGGGTGTGGTGCCCCAACCCCCTGATTGGCCCTGCTCTGTGTGTGACGGGGTAGAGCCATAACCTCCCCATCGGCCCTGCCCTGAGTGTGAGAGTGGCAGCGCCCCAACTCCCTGATCGGCCCTGCTCTGTGGGTGATGGAGGGCGGCGCCCCCAACCCCCCACCCCTCACGGGCCCTGCTCTGTGTGTGATGGGGTAGAGCCATAACCTCCCCATCGGCCCTGCCCTGAGTGTGACAGGGAGGAGCTCCTTAACCCCCTGATGGGCCCTGCTCTGTGTGTGACAGGGGGGAGCTCCCCAACCCCCTGATGGGCCCTGCTCTGTGCATGACAGGGTACGGAGCCCCAAACCCCCTGATTGGCCCTGCTCTGTGCATGACAGGGTATGGAGCCCCAACCCCCTGATGGGCCTTGCTCTGTGAGTGACAGGGGGCAGCGCCCCAAACTCCTGATTGGCCCTGCTCTGTGCATGACAGGGTGTGGCACCGCAACCTCCCCATCGACCCTGCCTTGAATGTGACAGGGGGCGGTGCCCCAACCCCTCAATCGGCCCTACCCTGAGCGTGAACTGAGGGTGGCACCACAACCTCCCGATCTGCCCTGCTCTGTGCATGACAGGGGGCAGCGCCCCAACTCCCAATCCACCCTGCTCTGAGCCTGACCAGGGGCTGCACCTAGGGTTTGGGCCTGCCCTCTGCCACCTGGGAGCAGGCCTAAGCCAGCAGGTCATTATCTCCCGAGTGGTCCCAGACTGCGAGAGGGCACAAGCCAGGCTGAGGGACCCCCCCTCCCTCCCGAGTGCACAAATTTTTGTGCACTGGGCCTCTAGTGTTTTTATATGTCTCTTGGCCTTCCTTCTGTCTTCTTTTGAAAAGCTTCTATTTAGGTCCATTGCCCATTTTTTGATTGGGTTGTTTAACTTCCTTTTGTTTAGTTGTATGAGTTCCCTGTAAATGTTGGAGATTGAACCCTTATCGGTGATAACATTGGCAAATATGTTCTCCCATGCAGTGGGGTTTCTTGTTGTTTTGTTGATGGTTTCTTTTGCTGTGCAGAAGCTTTTTATTTTGATGTAGTTCCACTTGTTTATTTTCTATTTAGTTTCCATTGCCCTAGGAGCAGTATCTGTGAAGAAATTGCTTCAGCATATGTCTGCTATTTTGCTGCCTGTGGATTCCTCTAGTATTTTTATGGTTTCTCATCTTATGTTTAAGTCCTTTATCCATTTTGAGTTTATTTTTGTGAATAGTGTAAGTTGGCGGTCTAGTTTCATTTTTTTGCATGTATCTGTCCAATTTTCCCAACACCATTTATTGAAGAGACTGTCTTGACTCGATTGTATGTTCATGCCTCCTTTGTCAAATATTAATTGAGCATAGTGGTTTGGGTCGGTTTCTGGGTTCTCTATTCTATTCCATTGATCTATATGTCTGTTCTTGTGCCAGTACCAGGCAGTTTTGAGAACAGTGGCTTTATAATACAGCTTCATATCTGGTATTGAGATCCCACCTACTTTGTTCTTCTTTCTCAGGATTGCTGCAGCTATTTGTGGTCTTTTTTTTATTCCAGATGAATATTTGGAAAGTTTGTTCTAGGTCAGTGAAATATGCTATTGGTATTTTAATGGGGAGTGCGTTGAATTTATAGATTGCTTTGGGTAGTATGGACTTTTTGATGATGTTGATTCTACCAATCCATTAACACGGTATGTTCTTCCATCTGTTTATGTTTTCCTCTATCTCTTTTTTCACCATCCTGTAGTTTTCTGAGTAGAGGTCTTTTACCTCTTTAGTTAAGTTTATACTAGGTAGCTTAATTTTTTTTGGTGCGATAGTAAATGGGATTGCTTCTTTAGTCTCTCTTTCTGTAAGTTCATTATTGGTGTATAGAAATGCCATAGATTTCTTGGCGTTAATTTTGTATCCTGCTACATTGCCGAATTCATTTATTAAGTCTAATAATTTTTTTGATGGAGTCTTTAGGGTTTTCTATGTAAAGTATCATTTCATCTGCGAATAAGGACAGTTTTACTTCTTCTTTTCCAATTTGGATGCTTTTTATTTCTTCTTCTTGTCTGATTGCAATGGCTAGTACTTCTAGTACTATGCCAGACAGGAGTGGTGAGAGGGGCATCCCTTTCTTGTTTCTGTTCTTAGGGGAAATGGTTTTAGTTTTTGCCCATTGAGTGTGATGTTGACTGTGGGTTTTACATATATGGATTTATTATGCTGAGGATTGATCCTTCTATTCCCACCTTGCTGAGAGTTTTTATCAAGAAAGGGTATTGGATTTTGTCAAATGCTTTTTCTGTGTCAATTGATATGACTATGTGATTTTTGTCTTTAAATTTGTTTATGTGATATATCACATTTATTGATTTGCGAATATTTACCATCCTTGCATCCCTGGGATAAATTCTACTTGGTCATGGTGTATGATCTTTCTGATGTACTGCTGGATCCTATTTGCTAGTATTTTGATGAGGATTTTGGCATCTATGTTCATGAGGGATATTGGCCTGTAATTCTCTTTCATTGTGTTGTCTTTATCTGGTTTTGGTATTAGGGTGGTGTTGGCTTCACAGAATGAGCTTGGAAGTGTTCTTTCCTCCTCAATTTTATGGAATAGTCTGAAGAAGATAGATTTTAGTTCTTCCTTGAATGATTGGTAAAACTCCCCTGTGAAACCGCCTGGCCCTGGGCTATCGTTTGCTGGAAGCTTTTTGGTGACTGCTTCAATTTTTTCCATAGTTATTGGCTTATTACGATTTTTAGATTCTTCCTGATTGAGTTTTGGAAGGTTGTATTTTTCTAGGAATGTGTCCATTTCATCGAGGTTGTCCAGTTTGTTGGAGTAGAGATGTTTGTAATATTTTTTGACAATCCTTTGTATATCACTAGGGTCTGTTGTTACTTCACCTCTTTCATTTCTGATTTTGTTTATTTGGGTCCTTTCTCTTTGTTTCTTGGTGAGCCTGGCTAGAGGTTCATCAATCTTGTTTATCCTTTCAAAGAACCAGCTCTTGGTTTCATTGATCTTTTGTATTGTTTTTTTGGTCTCTATGTCATTTATTTCTGCTCTAATCTTTATTATCTCCTTCCTTCTGCTCACTCTGGGCTTTTCTTGTTGCTCTCTTTCTAATTCTTTAAGTTGTAGAGTTTCCTACCATTTTTTCTTGTTTTTTGAGGTAGGCCTGTAGAGCTATAAACTTCCCTCTCAGGACTACTTTCATTGTGTCCCATAGATTTTGGATTGTTGTGTTTTCATTGTCATTAGTTTCTTGGATGTTTTTATTTCTTCTTTGATCTCTTTGGTGACCCAACCATTGTTTAATAGCATGCTATTTAGCTTCCAGGTGTTTGAATTTTTTGGATTGTTTTCATTGTAGTTTATTTCTAATATTATGCCATTGTGGTCTGAGAAGATGCTTGATATGATTTCAATCTTCTTGAATTTGGGGAGACTTTGCTTGTGACCCAGTATGTGGTCTATTTTTGAAAATGTCCCATGTTCACTTGAAAAGAACGTATATTCCGTGGCTTTGGGGTGAAGCGTTCTGAAGATGTCTGCCGGGGTCCAACCCCAGCAGGTCCAGGGGTCCCCAAAGGGATAGACGGAGTCGGCGAAGAAGGAAGGACACGGAGACAGTGTTCAGTTGATCAGCAGCCTAGCCAGGATCTCCAGCCAGGAACTCCAGCCAAGTTCTGGTCTGGATCTCCAGAGAGGTTCTGCTTTGGATCTCCAGCGAGGTTCTGTAGCCATGTTCCCTCGCTAGGTTCTTCAGCCAGGTTCTGTCCAGGTTCTCCAGCCAGGTTCAGTCACCAGATTCTAGTCAGGTTCTCTTGCCAATTTCTGTAGTCAGGTTCAGTCTAGGATCTTTTGCCATGTTCTCTCCAGCGAAGTTCTTCTGTCTATAGGTTCTGTGTAGGTTCTGTCTCCAGGATCTTCATCTAAGTTCTGTGTTCTAAGTTCTGTCTTGTTACATCTGTATTTATACCAGTTGATTCAATCCTATCAATCTCTATTACAAAGGTTAGGGCGTTTCTTATCTCCATTTCAGGGAGTAAAGATTATGTAGCTTAAGCATGATTGTTCGTGGTTAAAGTGATTAATTACCCGCCTGGCACTTAGTTAAGAGGTTTTATTCCCTCCCTAACTTCAGGGGAAAATCCCTACCTGGGGAAACCACCTTTCTCAGAGACCTTGGTTAAAACACATAGTGCCAAGAAGGTGAGCAAACATATTAAGAACAATATGCCATATATGCCAGGTCCCTTGAAACAGCAAGCATGGACCCTCTCCCGGCAAATAGGTTTTTCTTTTTAATGCTTGCTTTTCTGAGGAAGGAAAGGTAAATGTAAAGGCATGGGAGGAAGTAGGCCCAAGGAGCCTTATCCTAACCCCACTGCAGCCTTTCCACCCTGGGAAAATGCAGGATTGGCAAGCTCTCCCTGGGGTGATAGATCAGGACTCAGGTAATAGCAGAAAGCGCCAATCCTACTCTTAAAATGGATACAAGAGAGCATTTTGGGTTTTTCTTTTTAATGCCTGCTTTTAAAAAATAAAAAAGGGGGAATTTGCCGGGAGCCGGTCCTTGCTGTTTCAAGGGACCTGGCATATATGGCACACGGTTCTTAATATGTTTGCTCACCTTCTTGGCGCTGTGTTTTAACCAAGGTCACCTCTCCGAGAAAGGTTGAATCCCCAGGTAGGGATTTCCCCCTGAAGTTATGGAGGGAATAAAACCCCTCAACTAAGTGCCAGGCGGGTAATTAATCACTTTAACTATGAACAATCATGCTTAAGCTACGTAATCTTTACTCCCTGGAATGGAGATAAGAAACGCCCTAACCTTTGTAATAGAGATTGATAGGATTGAATCAACTGGTATAAATACAGATGTAACAAGACAGCAAGAGACAGAACTTAGAAGAGAGAACCTACAGACAGAACCTACACAGAACCTACAGACAGAAGAACTTCGCTGGAGAGAACATGGCAAAAGATCCTGGACTGAACCTGACTACAGAAATTGGCAAGAGAACCTGACTAGAACCTGGTGACTGAACCTGGCTGGAGAACCTACAGAAACTGGCTGGAGAACCTAGCAAGAGAACATGGACACAGAACTTGGCTGGAGATCCTGGCTGGAGATCCTGGCTAGGCTGCTGATCAACTGAACACTGTCTCCGTGTCATTCCTTCTTCGTCGACTCCATCCACACCTTTGGGAACCCCTGGACCTGCTGGGGTTGGACCCCAGCAGATGTAAATTAAGTCCATCTGATCTAGTGAGTCATTTAGGATTGCTGTTTCTTTGCTTAGTTTTTGTCTAGAGGATTTATCCAGTGATGTCAGTGGTGTATTAAAGTCCCCTACTGTGATTGTATTATTGTCAATCTCTCCCTTGATGTCTTCCAGGAGTTTTTTTTTTATGTATTTGGGCACTCCTGCATTGGGTGCATATATGTTTATCAGGATTATATCCTCTTGTTGTATCGATCCCTTTAGTATTATGAAGTAGCCTTCCTTATCTCTTGTTAAGGCCTTCACTTTGAGGTCTATTTTGTCAGATAAAAGTATTGCTACCCCTGCTTTTTTTTCATTTCCATTTGCCTGAAAAATATTTTTCCATCCCTTCACTTTCATTCTTTGTGAGTCCCTTGTTTGAGGTGTGTTTCTTGTAGACATCATATATATGGGTCATGTTTTTTTATCCATTCAGCCACTCAATGTCTTTTGATTGGAGCATTTAGTCCATTTACGTTTAAAGTTATTATTGAAAAGTACTTGTTTGTAGCCATTTTTATTTTTTTGTGCCTGTGCTCTTTCTTACCTTTTTATTTCTTCTTTTTACAGCAGTCCCTTTAGCATTTGTTGCATTGCTGGTTTGGTAGTGATAAACTCCCTTAGCCTTTTTTTGTCTGTGAAGCTTCTTATTTCCACTTCAATTTTGAATGATAGCCTTGCTAGATAGAGTATTCTTGGATTCAGTCCCTTGCTTTGCATCATTTTGTAAATTTACTTCCATTCTTTTCTGGCCTGATGTGTTTCCGTTGAGAAATCATTTGATAATCTAATGGGAGATCCCTTGTACGTAACTTTCTGCCTCTCTCTTGCAGCCTTTAAAATTATCTCTTTGTCCTGAACATTTGCCATGGTAATTATGATGTGTCTTGGTGTGGGTCTTTTCAGGTTCATCTTGTTTTGGACTCTCTGTGCTTGTGTGACATTTTTCTTCCCCACATCAGGAAAGTTTTCAGACAATATTTCTTCAAATAGGTTTTCTAAGCCTTGTTCCTCTTCCTGTTGTTCTGGCACCCCTATTATTTGTATGTTGCTTTGTTTCATGTTGTCCCATAGCTCCCTTAGGCTCTCCTCCAGTCTTTTAATTTTTTTCTCCAATTGCAGTTCAGTTTGGGTGTGTTTTGCTTCCCTGTCTTCTAATTCGCTAATTTGGTCTTCCGCTTCTCCTAATTTACTGTTGAAACTTTCCATGGTGTTTTTAATTGCAGCTATATCAGTCTTCATTTCTTCTTGATTCTGACATAAGTTGTTGATTTTTTCATCCATTTCTTCTTGATTCTTGCATAAGTTTTTGATTTTTTCCTTCATCTGGTTTATGAATATAGGACCCTTATTCTGAATTCCTTTTCTGACGTATTGCATGTCTCTGTTTCACTTAGCTGCTTTTCTTGTGATTCCTCGTTTTCTTTCCTTTGGGCGTTTCTTTGTCTACCCATGTTTGATCTCACCAACAGATCTAGATATTGAGTTGTTCAGGGGCTGCTTCTTGGGTGGCAGTGGCTCCTCGGGCTGCGGCTGCTTCTTGGGCAGTTGCAGCAGCAGCTGCTCCTCAGTTGGCAGCTGCTCCTCTGGTGGGTGCTGTTCACAGCTGTGTTGGCTCCTCTGGCTGGTGCGGGGAGGCTTCTTGAACAGCTGCTGTTCCTCAGACAGAGGGTGTCCTGATCACGAGGCTGCTGTTCCTTGGATGGGGGTGGGCTACATGCAGCTGCTACTCCTTGGATTGGGGTGGGCTGCTAACATGGCTGCTGTTCCTTGGATCGTGGCTGGCTATATGCTGCTGCTGTTCCTCTGCTGGGGCAGGCTGCTCATGAGGCTACTGCTCCTTGGACAGGGGCAGGTTGATTTCAGGGCTGCTGCTCCTCGGATCGGGGTGGGCTGCTCGCACGGCTGCTGCTCTTCGGATGGAGATGGGCTGCTTGCCCAGCTGCTGCTCCTCAGACAGAAGTGAGCTGCACGAGTGGCTGCTCCTCCTCAGACAGGGCCGGGCCACTCACCCGGCTGCTGCTCGCTGGACAGGTGCATGCTGTGTGTGGCTCTGCTCCTCGGACCAGTGCTCGCTGCGCAGGGCTGCCGCTCCTCGGACGTGGGCGGGTCTTCTCTTGTGGCTGCTGCTCCTCCTACTGGGGTGGGCTGCTGCTGCTCCTCGAATGGGGATGGGCTGCTCGTGGAGCTGCTGCTCCTCGGATGTGGGCGAGCTGCTCATACCGCTGCTTCTCCTCGGATTGGGGCAGGCTGCTCATTTGGCTGCTGCTGCGTGGACGAGGGCAGGTTGCTTGCGCAGCTGCTGTTCCTCGGACTGGTGCAGGGTGCAGGCTGTGCACAGCTGCTCTTCCTCAGATGGAGGCAGGCTGCGCGGAGCTGCCGCTTCTCAGCCATGGGCAGACTGCTCGTGCAGCTGCTGCTCCTTGAATGGGGCGGGCTGTCGCATGGTTGCCGCTCCTCGGACAGGGGAGCGGGCTGCTCTCACAGCTGCTGCTCTGTGGACAGGGGCAGACCACGTGAGGCTGCTGGTCTTAGGCCTGGGGCGGGCTGCTCGTGGGGCTGATGCTCCTTGGACAGGAGTGGGCTGCTCACATGTCTGCTGCTCACATGGTTGTAGTGCCCTGGACTAAAGCGTTGGGCCAGTCAGAGGGGAGCGTGCTTCAAAACCCACAGGAGCCTGCGCCCAGGGTGGCTGGCGACTCGTTGACCGTGGGACCACAGCCGAGGTAGCAGGTCCCTGGCAGAGGTGGCTGTAGAGTCCCAGGTGTTACCTGAGGGCACCCTGGGTGGAGGTGAGGCTGGTCTCTCAGTTACATCAGCTCTCCCCTTCAAAAAGGCGAGGCCTCTGAGGATGAGCCGGCCTCCCAGTACTGTTTGCAGTGGTAGCAGAGGCTGCCTAGTTAGGCTAGCCCAGTTAGCCTACCCCCGAAGGTCTTTCAGGGTCTAACTGTGCCTTACACACACACACACACACACACACACACACACACACACACACACACACCACAAAATCACACACTCTTTTTCTCTCTCACTGCCACCTTCTTCCTGCCTCTGTAGCTGGGTCTAGGGTGTAATTGACCCATTCGTGGATGGAGTGTCCTCTACACGTGTCTGATTATGTGGCTTGCTCTCTAGCACATTAGCCAGACAGGATAAAATTCACCTTAACATGACATGACACAAAGGAAACAAAGCATGAATGTACTCATGACACTGATAACCCCAATATAAGTGACCACCTGAGAAAAGAGAATTAGGGGAGAGAAAAGAGAGCACAAATGATTTCTAAGAGAGAAAAAGAAAGATAAGAGAGAAAAGAAAAAGGAGAATATAAATATATGGAGAAAATACCACAGAACCAATAGGTAAACCAAACAAATACAAACACCAAACACCCAGCAAAGAGGGTGGGGTCAGAATCTGTAGAGGCTGAGCTGATATACAGAAAATAAGGTTAAGAATTGGATAAATATGGGGAGGACCTCAATTCAGTATAGAGGAAGTAGAAAAGGAATGAGTGGATAAGAAGACAAAGAGGAGAACAAAATAATATATTTACAAAAAAGTTGATTTAAAAAATGGTATAAAAATAGAAAATAGCAAGTAAAAATAAAATAAAATAGAATGATGGAAAAATAATGTGAAGAAATAGAAAATAAAGCAACAAACAAAAAAAGAGAAACAAAGAAAAAAGCAAAACAAAGAGCTAACAAAATAATAATAAAAATAAAAATGAAAAATTGAAATGTCGTTCCTTTGGCTGGCTTAGGATCCCAGTTTTCTGGAATGTCTGCGATTTTTAAAAAATTTTCTGTTGCTGGGACTGAAGGCCTCTATATAGGCCAGACCGTGTGGACTCCCAGGGACTATTCAGATTTTTTTAATCCTTTGTACCATTCAGGGTGGAATCTGGGTGTGGCTGTATTCATTGCCTGGAAACTGGAGGGAGGGGCTATATCATCAGGAGAAAATGGTTGCCCCGTCCCGGGCTCAGGTGTGACTCAGCACTCAATTTGCTGCCACCTTTCCTGGACCCCCTTCTCTCCCCAGCTTCTCCCTAGACTCCACTTGTCCACACCTTCTCCCGCACCTCAGCACGGGTGAGTGTCTGTATCCAAAGTGTCCTATGAACAGGGTTCAGTGAAAAAAAAAAACAAAAAACAAACGCCAGCCACAGAAACCGGAAAGACCGAGCCTCTGTGAGTTCCTCACTTACTGGCACTGCATGGTCTGGTCAGTCCTTCAGGCTGCCCCCTCTGGGCCCAGTCTTCCGTGTTATGGAACCCAGATCTCGAATCCCCCAGCGCCAACAGTCCTGCGGATCTCCTTTCCATAGTCAGAGGCTGTGCCTGTCCCAAGGGACATGGCTGGGTGCCGCACAGTTTCCCTCTGACCCTCTGGGCTCAGAGATCTGGAAAACTTTCCTGCCCAGATCCCAGGTTTTTACCTTTCCAGGGGAACTCTGCCCTTCCCGGCTGCAAACTGTCTCACCAGCTGAGTCTCCTTCACCAATTCAGGGTGGATGTTATTCGTTTCAGATGCTCATTCTATTTTCTCTGGGAGAAGCCTTGGGGCACGTCGGCCTATTCCACCACCATCTTGTCTCTCCCTAGGTGTATGATTTTTGTCCAGTCTCTCCCGGCAGCCCACAAACCCCTTTCCCCCGAGAATTGTCAGTCCACTCCCTATCTATGCCCCTGCTTCTATTCTATTCATCAGTTTATTCTGTTCATCAGATTTTTATTCACTTGATTTTTAGATTCACTTGTTGATAGATATGTATTTGGTGTCACTTTGTTGTTCATAATTTTTATCTTTACCTTTTTCTTCTTCTTTCTCTTTTTAAAGGATACTCTTCAGCATTTCATATAATAGTGGTTTGGTGGTGATGAACTCCTTTAGCTTTTTCTTATCTGTGAAGCTCTTTATTTAACCTTCAATTCTAAATGATAGCTTTGCTGGGTAAAGTAATCTTGGTTGTAGGTGCTTGTATTCATCACTTTGAATATTTCTTGCCACTCCCTTCTGGCCTGCATAGTTTCTGTTGAGAAATCAGAAACTGTTTTTTCTCTTACTGCTTTTAATATTCTCTCTTTGTCTTTTGCTCTTGGCATTTTAATTATGATGTGTCTTGGTGTGGTCCTCTTTGGATTCCTTTTGTTTGGGGTTCTCTGCGCTTCCTGGACTTGTAAGTCTACTTCTTTCACTAGGTAGGGGAAGTTTTCTGTCATTATTTCTTCAAATAGGTTTCAATATCTTGCCCTCTCTCTTCTTCTAGCACCCCTATAATTCGGATGTTGGTACGCTTGAAGTTGTCCCAGAGGCTCCTTGCACTATCTTCATATTTTTGTATTCTTTTTTCCTTTTGCTTTTCCGGTTGGGTGTTTTTTGCTTTTTTGTATTTCAAATCTTTGACTTGATTCTTGGGATCCTCTAGTCTGCTGTTGGATCTCTATATTATTCTTTATTTCAGTCAGTGTATGCTTAATTTCTAATTGGTCCTTTTTCATATCCTTGAGGGTCTCACTATATTTCTCGAAGGTTTCCAGAAGACTCTTGAATACCCTTATAACCATGGTTTTGAACTCTATATCCAGAGTTTGCTTTCCTCTATTTCTGTCATTTGTGACCTGTTTCTTTGTCTCTGCATTTTGGCTGCTTCCCTGTGTTGATAGAGTGGCTTTGTGTGCTAGGTGTCCCTATAGGGCCCAGTGGCTCAGCCTCCCCAATTACCTGAGGTGGACACTCTTGGTGCACCCCTTTGTGGGCTTTGTGCACAGTCTTGTTGTAGTTAAGCCTTGATTGTTGTTGGTATCACTGGGAGGAATTGACCTCCAGGCCAATTGGTTGTGAGGACCAATTGTGTCTACAATGGGAGATCTTCTGTGCTGGAGACACCTGTATGGGGCAGGGTTTTCTTCAGTGGGGCTTTGGCGCTCTCTTAGTATGCCCCCTTTGTGTGTCTCTTATGGATGAGGAGTTGTAATCTGGATGGTCCCACTCTGAGCACTGGGTACAGTGGCTCTTGGATCTCCAAGGAGGTGCCAAGTCAGCCACTGCCTGAGGCCACCCAGCAGGAGCTACAGAGAGATCTTCAGGTTCCTCCTCTTTGTTTGGGGTTTGGAGATGCCCAGATGAGGCCCAGCTGTGAAGCAATGCAGACTGCTGACAAGCCTTAGGCCTTCTTTTGGAAGCTCTGGGGTTCTCTGACCCAGCTACAGTTTGACAAGTTTTTAGGCGGAGAAAGGCCAGGCCATTCATATGCAAAAGCCTTTTCAAACAGCTTGGGTGGGGTTGTAAATTAGGTGGGGTGGTGTCTCATGGAATAACCAGGGCAAGGCAAACCGCAATGACTGCTAGTCTGCTCTGCCTCAGAGAGGTCCCTGGGCTGTGTCCCATGGCCCCGTGCAGGAACAATGAACACTGCAAGCACCTCTATGAGAAAGCCGCCCTCATGTTCCGGCCTGATGACAGACAGTCCAGTTTCTCTCCGTATGAGTCTGTGTCCCCAATTCTCGCCCGAACTGGAGTTCAGAGCAGTCTGGAGCTTGTATCTCCCTCCCGATTGAAAAAGACAGCAGTGTGCCCAGCTGCCAGCCCCTTTGTACTTCCACATTTCCATACCTCTGCACCTCCTACCGGACTCAATGTGCTTTTCTCTTTTCTTCTAGTTGTAGAATTTCCACTCAGCCAGCCTTCCGTGGTTCTGGATGATATACGTTTTGTCTTTTAGTTGTAGTTTTAATGTGGTTGTGCACCGCAGTAAGTTCAGGTGTTTACCTATGCCGCCATCTTGGTTGTCTCCACCTATATATTTAATTCTCCATAATAAAAAGTGAAAACACTTATATTCACCTAAAGTCAAGCAAAAATGTAGTCAAAGATGATCTTGAGGTTTCTGGCTGAAGCAAACCAGTAGATAGTGGTTCGGTTCACTGCAGTGGATGAAGTGGAGCTGCATTCAGACTCAAATATACATGTGCATGTGCTAGCTTGGAGAGGATTCTTTTCACCCCAGTGAAAGTTCTTCGAAGGTCAATAATCGGGATGAAAGAATAAATTTTTATTTCAACACCTTTAGTTTTAATTACTTGAGGGCATCTCCAGTCAGCTGTGCAATAGTTAGCAGCTACAATAAATTAAAATCTCTGCCTGAAACAATGAGCTATGAGAGAATTTCTGGATGGTAACCTTCCCCTTCATGATCCTCGATGGTTGCTATGGCTAGGATTTACAGGACTATGTTGATTACCAGGTCAGAATGGTGAATGCAGACATCCCTTTCTTGTTATGATATTAAGGGAAATGCTTTTAGTTTTTGTGCATTGAGTATGATGTTGGCTGTAAGTTTGTCATATGTGGCCTTCATTAGGTTGAGATATGATCTCTCTATGACCACTTTGCTGAGAGTCTTTTTCTTAAATGGGTGCTGGATTTTGTCAAATGCTTTATTGATATGATCATGTGATTTTACCCCATTTTTGTTTATATAATGTATCATGTTTATTGATTTGTGACTATTGGACCAGTATTGCATCACCAGAATAAATTTCACTTGATCAAGGTGTATAATATTTTTAATATATTGCTGAATCTGATTTGCTAGTAATTTGTTTAGGATTTTACCAGCAATGTTCATCAGGGATATTGGCCTGTAATTTTTTTTCTTTCTTGTGTATTTATCTGGTTTTGAAATTAGGATAAAGTTGGCCTTATATAAAGCAGTTGGAAGTCTTCAGTCCTCTTGAATATTTTGGAATAGTTTGAGGAGGATAGGTTTTAGTTCAACTTTGAGTGCTTGATAAATCTCATCCATGAAGCCATCAGGCCTAGGACTTTTGTTTGCTGGGAGTTTTTTTTTATTTTATTTTATTGCTGCTTTAATTTCATTTGCTGTTATTTGTCTTTTTAGGTTTTCTGATTCTTCCTGATTTTGTTTTGGAAGATTGTATTCTTGATTGAGTTTTAGAAGATTGTGTGTTTCTTGGAATTTGTCAATTTCACCCAGGTTGTCCAATTTGTTGGCATATATTTGCTCCTAATATTTTCTTAAAATCCTTTGAATTTTTGTGGTGTCATTTGTTCCTTCATCTCTTACATTTCTGATTTTATTTATTTGGGTCCTCTCTCTTAGTTTCTTTTCTTTCTCTCTCTCTCTTTTTTTTATTAAATCTTTATTGTTCAGATTATTACATTTTTTCCTCTTTTTTCCCCCCATAACTCCCCTCCTACCAGTTCCAGCCCCACCCTCCGCCCTCACTCCCCACCCACTGTCCTCATCCATAGGTGCACGATTTTTGTCCAGTCTCTTCGTGCATCTCCCACACCCCTTTCCCCGCCAAGAATAGTCAGTCCATTCCCTTTCTATGTCCCTGATTCTATTATAATCACCAGTTCATTCTGTTCATGAGATTATTTATTCACTTGATTCTTAGATTCACTTGTTGATAGATGCATATTTGTTGTTCATAATTTGTATCTTTACCTTTTTCTTCCTCTTCCTCTTCTTAAAGGATACCTTTCAGCATTTCATATAATACTGGTTTGGTGGTGATGAACTCCTTTAGCTTTTCCTTATCTGTGAAGCTCTTTATCTGACCTTCAATTCTGAATGATAGCTTTGCTGGATAAAGTAATCTTGGTTGTAGGTTCTTGCTATTCATCACTTTGAATATTTCTTGCCACTCCCTTCTGGCCTGCAAAGTTTCTGTTGAGAAATCAGCTGACAGTCGTATGGGTATTCCCTTGTAGGTAACTGAGTTTCTTTCTCTTGCTGCTTTTGCTCTTGGCATTTTAATTATGATGTGTCTTGGTGTGATCCTCTTTGGATTCCTTTTGTTTGGGGTTCTCTGCACTTCTTGGACCTGTAAGTCTACTTCTTTCACCAGGTGGGGGAAGTTTTCTGTCATTATTTCTTCAAATAGGTTTTCAATATCTTGGTCTCTCTCATCTTCTGGCACCCCTATAATTCTGATGTTGGTATGCTTGAAGCTGTCCCAGAGGCTCCTTACACTATCTTCGTATTTTCGGAGTCTTTTTTCATTTTGCTTTTCCGGTTGGGTGTTTTTTGCTTCTTCACATTTCAATTCTTTGACTTGATTCTTGCACTCCTCTGGTATGCTGTTGGGAGTCTGTATAATATTCTTTATTTCAGTTAGTGTATGCTTAATTTCTAGTTGGTTCTTTATCACAACATTGAGGGTCTCATTAGATTTCTTGAGGATCTCACTACATTTATCGGCAGTTTTTAGAAAATTATTGGAAGACCTTAAAAGTGTGGTTTTGAGCTCTATATCTTCCATTTCTGACATCTGCGTCCTGTTTCTTTGTCTCCACATTTTTTATGGTTTCTTGGTGCAACCCCTAGTGGTCTTTATGCGCAGTCTTGTTGTAGTTAAGCCTAGATTGTTGTAGGTAATACTGGCGGGGATTTGACCTCCAGGCCAACTGGCTGTGAGAATCAGCTGTGTCTCTTTTAGTTTCTTGATGAGTCTGGATAAAATTTCATCTGTTCACTTTTTCAAAGAGCTAGCTCCTTGTTTGACTGATCTTTTGTATTTATTTAAAAATTCTCTATGTCATTAATTTCCCTCTGATGTATATTATATCCTTCCTTCTATTTACTCTGGGCTCTTTTTGTTGTTGTCTTTCTAGTTATTTTAGTACCAATGTCAGATAGTTTATTAGAGATATGTTTTTTATTTCATGATGTAGGCCTGTAGTGCTATGAATTCCCCTCTTAGGACTCCTTTTGTGTGTCCCATAAATTTTGCATACCAGTGTGGTGATTTTCATTCATTTCAAGAAATTTTAAAATTTCTTCCTTGATGTCATTTGTAACCCCTTCATTTTTTAAATTAAATCTTTATTGTTCAGATTATTACAGTTCCTCTTTATTCCCCCCATAGCTCCCTTCCACCCTGTTCCCACCCCACCCTCTGCCTTTACCACCCCCCCCACTGTCCTCATCCATAGGTGTACGATTTTTGTCCAGTGTCTTCCCACACCCCCACACCCCTTTCCCCCCCTGAGAATAGTCAGTCCACTCCCTTTCTATGCCTCTGATTCTATTATATTCACCAGTTTATTCTGTTCATTAGATTATTTATTCACTTGATTCTTAGATTCACTTGTTGATAGATGCATATTTGTTGTTCATAATTTGTATCTTTACCTTTTCTTCCTCTTCCTCTTCTTAAAGGATACCTTTCAGCATTTCATATAATACTGGTTTGGTGGTGATGACCTCCTTTAGCTTTTCCTTATCTGTGAAGCTCTTTATCTGACCTTCAATTCTGAATGATAGCTTTGCTGGGTAAAGCAATCTTGGTTGTAGGTTCTTGCTATTCATCACTTTGAATATTTCTTGCCACTCCCTTCTGGCCTGCATAGTTTCTGTTGAGAAATCAGCTGACAGTCATATGGGTACTCCCTTGTAGGTAACTGATTGTTTTTCTCTTGCTGCTTTTAAGATTCTCTCTTTTTCTTTTGCTCTTGGCATTTTAATTATGATGTATCTTGGTGTGGTCCTCTTTGGATTCCTTTTGTTTGGGGTTCTCTGTGCTTCCTGGACTTGTAAGTCTATTTCTTTCACCAGGTAGGGGAAGTTTTCTGTCATTATTTCTTCAAACAGGTTTTCAATATCTTGCTCTCTCTCTTCTTCTGGCACCCCCATAATTCGGATGTTGATACGCTTGAAGTTGTCCCAGAGGCTCCTTACACTATCTTCATATTTTTGGATTCTTTTTTCTTTTTGTTTTTCCGGGTGGGTGATTTTTGCTTCTTCGTATTTCAAATCTTCGACTTGTTTCTGGTGATCCTCTAGTCTGCTGTTGGAACTCTGCATAATATTCTTTTATTTCAGTCAGTGTTTGCTTAATTTCTAGTTGGTCCTTTTTCATAACCTCGAGGGTCTCACTAGATTTCTTGAGGGTCTCACTAAATTTATTGGCGGTTTCTAGAAAATTCTTGAAAAACCTTAAAAGTGTGGTTTTGAACTCTATATCCAGAGTTTTCTTTCCTCTATTTCTGTCATTTGTGACCTGTTTCTTTGTCTCTGCATTTTGGCTGCTTCCCTGTGTTGATAGAGTGGCTTTGTGCGCTAGGTGTCCCTATATGGCCCAGTGGCTCAGCCTCCCCAATTACCTGAGGTGGACACTCTTGGTGCACCCCTTTGTGGGCTTTGTGCACAGTCTTGTTGTAGTTAAGCCTTGATTGTTGTTGGTATCACTGGGAGGAATTGACCTCCAGGCCAATTGGCTGTGAGAATCAGCTGTGTCTGCAGTGGGAGACCTTCTGAGCTGGAGTCACTCTTTTGGGGCAAGACTTGCTTCAGTGGGGCTTTGGTGCTCACTGAGTCTGCCCCCTGATTGTGTCCCTTATGGATCTGAGGAGTTGTAATCTGGATGGTTCCACTCTGACCACTGGGTACACTGGCTCTTGGAACTCTATGGAGGTGCTAATTTAGCCTCTGCTTGAGGCTACCCAGCAGGAGCTATGGCGAGATTCCTCTTCTTTGTTTGGGGTTTGGAGGTGCCCAGATGAGGCACAGCTGTGAAGTAATGCAAGCTGCTGTGGGACCTTGGACCTTCTTTTGGAAGTTCTGGGTCTCTCTGACCGAGCTGCAGTTTGTTAGGTAATTTTCAGGTTGTGGAAGCTCCATTTTCTAGCCTCCAGCATTTCAGGTGGAGAGAAGGTCCAGGTGAGCATTAACCTGATCTATTAAAGAGTAGAGGGAGAACTGTGAGCAAAAGACAGATAGTAGTAAAGGAAGCTGAAGACTTAAACAAAGGCCCTTTGTGTAGGGTCTGGTAGATGATGGAGGAGTTTGGATATTCAGTGTGGAGAAAACCTATTGAAAAGTTTGAAACAATTGAGTGACAAGAGCTTACCTTTTACTTGTTGCTACTGAGTAGAGAATGATTGCTAGAGGGGAAAAAGAGGAGGGAAGGCTTTGCAGTAGTGCAGAAGGGAGTTCCTGCTGGCTTGAAGTTGTGTGATAGCAATGAAAATGGAGAGGAGTAGACAGGTTTGTGACATATGTTGAAGAACCAGTTGATAACTGCTTATGCAGAACTTGAAGAGAAAAGAGAAGCAAGGACGACTTCTGTGATTTTGATGGCAGTAACTGTGAGGATGATAGTGAACTTTCTCATATAAGGAAGACAGAACAAGTTCAAAGAGATGAATCAATAAATAGTGCCCATATGATATCTTGAAACATTTAGTTTTTGCATAACATAGATTGTCAGTCCTGAGTATTTAAAAATACTGTGTGATGAACGCACAATTTTATGGAATCAGTTAGAACCTGGGAAAATGCCTATTGCTAAAATGGAAAGAGATTTAAATAATTTTTTTAGACCATGATTTATTTTAAATAAAGATACCTCCAAAACATTCCTAAAAATACATGCATAACTTTTTCACACACATACACAAAAACGTCAGAGAAGAATATTTTATATTCTAATTCATCATTTTACTACATTTACAAGCAGAAAAGTCTTAATAATTTCCAGTTTTAATTTTATATATTAAAACCACTTTCTTTTTTTCTTTGCATAAAGGGAAAAAATGAGTAATTTAAAAAAATCTCTTCATAGAGTTGAAATTGTTACTAAAACACCCACTTAACATAAGAAATATTTGTAAACATTTATACTCATACATGTTTTGATTTTTCTGGAACTAAGACAATTCTTGGAAACTTAACTATAGACCAAAGTTAGTGTGGTAAGTATCTTATAAAGAGCCTTTTTAATTCTGAGTAACTTGGTAACTGAAAAAAGTCAATTTAATTATTTGGAAAAAAATGAATAATTGGATTTATTTATTTATTTATTTATTTATTTTTAATCCTCACCTGAGGGTGTTTTTCCATGGAATTTTCGAGTGAATGGAAGGGAGGAATGGTAGGAGGGGAGAGAGATCAACATCAATGTGAGAGAGATACATCAATTGGTGGTCTTCTGCATGTGCTCCTACCAGGGCCAGGGATCAAACCTGCAATCCAGGTACATGCCATTGACCAGGAATTGAACCCAAGACCCTTCAGTCTATGGGCTGATGCTCTAATAACAGAGCCACACCAACCATGGCTGGATTCTATTTTTTAGAAAACATGTAGGTGCCAGCTTGATTTTCCTCCCACCAAACCTTTTAAGAACTTGGTAATTTAATTATTTTGGGTTGATAATTCAATTATAAGTTTAACCCTGCAGAATTTTGAAAGATGTATATATACTGAACCTACTGATTGAAATCTGAAAATATGGCCATTGGACTTGAAATGGGTATGTCACATCTAAAACATTTTGCATGACAAATTAAATACCATTCTGTGGTTGAAATGTAGTGACCTATTTCCAAGTAATATTTTATTCTTTTTAAAAAAATCATTAACTTTGGAAATTTATTATTGGGATAAAAATATTTTGTTGGAATCATAATAAATCAGTATTGACAAACAAGTTCTTTCTTTCTGTCTATCCCTCCTTCTCTCCCTGTCTCCTTCCCTCTCACTTCCTGCTCTCCTACCCTCCCTTCTCTCTCCCTTTGTCCATCTTTCCCTCCCCCACTCTTCTTACACCCTAATCTCACCCAATGGCAGATGGTACGTGAACAGTACAATACAGCCACAGAAGGCACCCACATAGAGCGGCCAGAGAACCAGTATGTCTACAAAATTGGCATTTATGGCTGGAGAAAGCGTTGCCTCTACTTATTTGTTCTTCTTTTACTCATCATCCTTCTTGTGAATTTTGCTCTTGCAATTTGGATTCTTAAAGTGATGTGGTTTTCCCCAGTAAGTATTTTATTTTTATCTATCTATCTGTTTGTTTGTTTGCCTGTTTATTTGTTTGTTTATTTATTTATTATTGCTGGTAGGCATGTTCTGGTTATGTTTGCACCATCACTTCATCCTTATTGTATTAGTAGAAGCTTTCTTTAATATAATTAATGTTTGTTTCCTGTCTGTTATCAGAATTTTCAGTGGCAAAAATACATATAACACTTTCCCTTTTTATCCTTTTAAATAATTTCAGTGTAAACTATATACTTCGTTGGGTTTTGTTTGTTTTATTATACTTTTTATTAGTAATTATCTTTACATGGGGGAAAATTGTGATGATCTTGAGTTTATGGTTGGTTGAGTCATGATTGCTTAATAATTGTTTAATTGGTAAAATTTTGTTATATTTTTCTAATCTCATTAATTTATAAATATTTACCATTCAGATTGTACTTTCTCATTTTTTAAAAAGCTACATGCTGACATGCAATAAATTCATGTCTACACTTCAACATTTAATAAGTAAAATATCACTAGTCCTAAGGAAATCATATTTTTAAATAACCTCATGTTTGTAAGATAGCTAGTTAATTTTATATGCTCTGACAATGTTTTGAGTATTTTTTGAAAAAACAGTTATATAATGTAGTATGTAAAATAATTACAGTGAGAAAAAAATGCTTCAGTGGACACCATAGGTAGGTAAATCTGCTTCTCACATTCATCTTGAAGGTGTGATATAGGCATGGTTTTTTTCCAATAACAATAGTTTTAGCATTCAGCCTGAAATACCTTCTGTTAATTAGTATCCTTCACTTTCTATGCAATAATTTATCTTATACCATAATTTTATAGGCAGTAGACACATTATTTTTGTTGTTGGCATAATAAACAAATATTTATATTTTCACACATTCAAAGAGGTAAAATACTAATCCAATCAAAATATAGCTTGAAATGTGTGTTACTATATTAAATAAATGCATTTAAAATATTTAATATACTGCCAAAACCGGTTTGGCTCAGTGGATAGAGCGTCGGCCTGCGGACTGAAGGGTCCTGGGTTCGATTCCGGTCAAGGGCATGTACCTGGGTTGTGGGCACATCCCCAGTAAGAGGTGTGCAGGAGGCAGCTGATCGATGTTTCTCTCTCATCGATGTTTCTAACTCTCTATCTCTCTCCCTTCCTCTCTGTAAAAAATCAATAAAATATATAAAAAAATAAAATAAAATATTTAATATAAGTATATATTATAAATTATATAAATATTACATATAAATATCTTTAAGTTGTCATTTCTTCTTTAAAATTTATAGCAACAATATTTTTACAGTATAACAATAATGTTTAGTTCCATAGTACAGCTTCTCTTTATAGATGCAGCACAATATATGGTATGCATGTTTGGTACATCACCTGCCTTTTTGTCTAAATTTAAAATACCTTATTTTTTTGGAGACTGAATCAAGGTTGAACTTTTCAAATTATAAGCTATGGAATCTGTCAAGGAAGCCTCCTGACTAGAGGACCTTGCATCAACCTGTGGTCAGTCCCTCAGTTAGCATAAAGCTAAGAGAAAATTTACTGGCAGTAAGACCCTTAGAAGGGCCTGGGAGAAAGAGGAAGCCATATCAGCCCTGCATGGGTAGGGGACAGCCAGATTTTAATAGTCTCTTGCACCAGTAACTGAGCTCCATCATGTCTTATTTGGGAGGATCAAGATTTATAAACTTAATTTGTTGCTTTGGGTATTTCATGATAATCTAGAGTGTGCTATGAAAATCAAAATCAAATTTAATGATAATAATGACAATTTATAAAATGTCTTTGTGTTATTAAATATATTAATTTTATTTTTTAAAAAACTACCTGGTTTATGCAGTGATAGGCAAAATTCTAAGAAGGCTTTTCCCATGACCTTCATCCCTGGTGTTGTCCTGTATAATCAATCCCCTTTCCTTGAGTATGGGCAGTACCTGTGATTTGCTTCTAGCCAACAGAATTTGGCATAAGTGATGGGATTGGGTTACATTATATAGCTGAGGTGAAGGGACTTTGCAGATATAATTAAGGTTCCAAATCAGTTGATTTTTAATTAATCAAAGGGATATTATCCTGAGTGGACCTGATTTAATTAGGCAAATGACCTTAAGACCTTTGATGAGAGATTCTCTCACTAGCCTTGAAGGCATGAGATGCCATGTTATGAGGGTCTATGAGGGGGCCACCTGGCAAGGAACTGCAGGTGGCCCCTAGGAGCCAAGAGTGCCCTCTGACTGACAGCCAGAAGGAAAATGGAGACCTCACTCCTACTCCCACAAGGAATTATCAACCACCATGAAAACTTGAAAAAAAACCCAAGCTCCAGAAAGGAACCCATCATTACTGATACATCAGCTGTATGAGACCCAGAGCATTAACCAAATTCCTGACCCATGGAAACTGTGAGATAGGAAATAGGTATCACTAAGCTACTACATTTGTGAAAATTTGTTACATGGCAATAGAAAATTAGTACAGTGTTCTCCATTATTCAAAAATGTGTTTAATTTCTTTTACTGGATATTGACCCCCCAAAAAACAAAACAAACAAAACAAAACAAAACAAAAAAATTAAAAACTCTAAAATACCTAAATGAACTTACCTGATGATCTATATTCTTAGTCATTAATTATTAGAGAAGTATTTAATTTATTTCTTTATGTTGCTGGATATTGATATCTTTTAAATAACTGAGTAATCAGCAACTAGATAAATAATTTAGCCTAATCTAATAATGTATATTTTAACCACTTGCTACCTGGGAAGTTATTTCATTATAAAGTAAATTATTCCTTTTTAAAAAATATATCTTTATTTTTGAAAGTATTACAGATGTCCTCTTATTTTCCATATTGATCACCCTCCTCTCTACTCCTGGCCCTTCCCCAGGCCTTTACCCCACTATTGTCTGTGTCCATGGGTTACACATATATGCATATAAGTTCTTTGGTTTATCTCCCCCCTGCCCCCCCGCCTTCCCTTTGAGGATCCTCAGTCTATTGAATGTGTCTCTGGATCTATTTTGTTTGTCAGTTTATTTTGTTCATTAGATTCCACATATAAGTGAGATCATGTGATATTTGTCTTTCTCTGACTTGTTTCACATAGCATAATACTCTCCAGGTCCCTCCATGCTATCTCAAAGGGTAAGAGAACCTTCTTTTTTATAGCTGCATAGTATTCCACGGTGTAAATGTACCACAGCTTTTTTATCCATTAATCTACTGATGGGCACTTGGGCTGTTTCCAGATCTTAGCTATTGAAAATAGTGCTGCCATGGACATAGGGGTGGGGTGCATAGGGCAGGTACATGTAAAAAAAATGAAACTAGCCCAGCCAGTGTGGCTCAGTGGTTGAGCTTCAACCTATGAACCA
This sequence comes from Myotis daubentonii, assembly GCF_963259705.1. Lineage (NCBI taxonomy): Eukaryota > Metazoa > Chordata > Mammalia > Chiroptera > Vespertilionidae > Myotis > Myotis daubentonii. Next base: position 123,758,858 of record NC_081841.1, read on the forward strand.
GGAGGTTAGGGTTCGATTCTTGGTCAGGGCACATGCCCGGTGGCGGACTTGATCCCCAATAGAGGGCATGCAGGTGACAGCCAATCAGTAATTCTCTCTCATCATAGATGTTTCCATTTCTCTTTCTCCCTCTCCCTTCTTCTCTGAAATCAATAGAAAATAAAATAAAATAAAAAAAGAAACTAGACTACCATCTTATATCATACACAAGAATAAACTCAAAAGGGATACAAAAATTTAAATGTAAGTTAGGAAACCATAAAAATCCTTGAAGAAAACGTAGGCAACAAAATATCAGAGATCTCACATAGCAAAATTTTCACTGATACAATACCTAGGACAAGAGAAACTAAGGAGAAAATAAACAAATGGGACTACATCAAAATAAAAAGCTTCTGCACAGCAAAAGAAACCAGCATCGATATTGTAGGTTGGAGAGCAAGGCGGTTGTGGGAAATGGGGGCGAAGGCAAATACCCCTCCTGCCTGTCTGGGAGAACCTTCCTGAGAGCAAGCAACCAGCCTGGACTTGAAAGAGATAAAGTACTAAATATGGGATACATTTGGAGTTTGAAGTTAAATACACATGGGTGGCCAAAAACCTGCTCCTGCTCCAAAAACCTGCTCCTGTATCCCATTTGTTTATTTTCTCCTTAGTTTCTCTTGCCCTATGATCTGTGTCTGTAAAGATATTGCTACGACATATGTCTGCAATTTTGCTGCCTATGGAGTCTTGTAGGGTTTTTCTGGTTTCCCGTCTTACATTCAAGTCCTTTAGCCATTTTGAGTTTTTTATTTATTTATTTATTTATTTATTTATTTATTTATTTATTTATTTTATTAAATCTTTATTGTTCAGATTATTACATTTGTTCCTCTTCCCCCCCCCATAACTCCCCTCCTCCCAGTTCCCACCCCACCCTCCGCCCTCACTCCCCACCCACTGTCCTCATCCATAGGTGCACGATTTTTGTCCAGTCTCTTACCGAATCTCCCACACCCCTTTCCCCCCCAAGGATAGTCAGTCCATTCCCTTTCTATGTCCCTGATTCTAATATAATCACCAGTTCATTCTGTTCATCAGATTATTTATTCACTTGATTCTTAGATTCACTTGTTGATAGATGCATATTTGTTGTTCATAATTTGTATCTTTACCTTTTTCTTCCTCTTCCTCTTCTTGAAGGATACCTTTCAGCATTTCATATAATCCTGGTTTGGTGGTGATGAACTCCTTTAGCTTTTCCTTATCTGTGAAGCTCTTTATCTGACCTTCAATTCTGAATGATAGCTTTGCTGGATAAAGTAATCTTGGTTGTAGGTTCTTGGTATTCATCACTTTGAATATTTCTTGCCACTCCCTTCTGGCCTGCAAAGTTTCTGTTGAGAAATCAGCTGACAGTCGTATGGGTATTCCCTTGTAGGTAACTGAGTTACTTTCTCTTGCTGTTTTTAAGATTCTCTCTTTATCTTTTGCTCTTGGCATTTTAATTATGATGTGTCTTGGTGTGGTCCTCTTTGGATTCCTTTCGTTAGGGGTTCTCTGTGCTTCCTGGACTTGTAAGTCTATTTCTTTCACCAGGTAGGGGAAGTTTTCTGTCATTATTTCTTCAAACAGGTTTTCAATATCTTGCTCTCTCTCTTCTTCTGGCACCCCTATAATTCGGATGTTGGTGCGCTTGAAGCTGTCCCAGAGGCTCCTTACGCTATCTTTGTATTTTTGGATTCTTTTTTCATTTTGCTTTTCTGGTTGGGTGATTTTTGCTTCTTCCTATTTCAAATCATTGACTTGATTCTTGCAATCCTCTAATCTGCTGTTGGGAGTCTGTATAATATTCTTTATTTCAGTCAGTGTATGCTTAATTTCTAGTTGGTTCTTTATCACAACATCGAGGGTCTCATTAGATTTCTTGTAGATCTCATTAAGTTTATTGGCAGTTTTTAGAAAATTATTGAAAGACCTTAAAAGTGTGGTTTTGAACTCTATATCCAGTAGTTTGCTTTCCTCCATTTCTGTCATTTGTGTCCTGTTTCTTTGTCTCTGCATTTTTTTATGCTTCCGTGTGTTGATACAGTGGTTTTCTGTGCTAAGTGTCCTCTAGGGCCCAGTGGTTCAGCCTACCCAATTACCTGAGAAGGACACTCTTGGAGCACCCCCTTGTGGTCTTTGTGCACAGTCTTGTTGTAGTTAAGCCTTGATTGTTGTAGGTATCACTGGGAGGAATTGGCCTCCAGGCCAATTGGCTGTGAGAATCAGCTGTGTCTGCAGTGGGAGAACTTCTGTGCTGGAGACACCCCTCTGGGGCAAGACTTGCTTCAATGGGGCTTTGGTGCTCATTGAGTCTGCCCCCTGAGTGTGTCCTTTATGTTTCCATGGAGCTGCAAACTGGATGGTCCCACTCTGACCTCTGGGCTTCCTGGTCCTGGATCTCTAGGGAGGTGCTAATCTAGCCTTTGCCTGAGGCTATCCAGCAAAACCCTCCCTGCAGGGCTTGAGTGGGGCGGGTCCCACGGGTTCAACAGGGCGGGATAGCAGTTATGACTGCTCTCAGTCTTGCCCTCAGAGGCTTTGCTTCTCAATGTCCCGGTAATCGCTGCAAGCCCCTTGGAGAGAAAGCTGCCCTCGAGGTCCGACTGATGCCAGACAGTCCCGCTTCTCCTGTATGAGTCTAGGTCCCTAGAGATTCACCCGGAACTGGAGCTCAGAGCCTGAGACTCCCTCCTGATTGAAAACGACAACCTCGCCCTCAGCCGCCAGCCCGCTCCGCACCTTAGTATTTTACTTCCGCACTGCGCCTCCTCTAAGTCTCGGTATGCTTTTCTCCTTCCTTCTAGTTGAAGAATTTCCACTCATCCAGCCTGCCTGTGGTTCTGGGTGATGTCCATTCCGTCTTTTAGTTGTATTTTTGAAGTGGTTGTGTGAGGCAGCAATCTCCGGTATTTACCTATACCACCATCTTGGTTTCTCTCAATTTGGATGCCTTTTATCTCTTCTTCTTGTCTTCTTTGCTGTGGCTAGGACTTCCAGTACCATGTTGAATATGAATAGTGAAAGTGGACATCCTGGTCTTGTTCCTGTTCTTATTTTTTTATTGCTTAAAGTAATACAAAGGGTATTACCTATGTGTCCATTCCCCCCCCCCCCCCCCGGCCCTAGACAGTCCCCTAGCCTCCCCTATCCCCCAGTGTCTTATGTCCATTGGTTATGCTTATATGCATGCATACAAGTCCTTTGGTGGATCTCTTACCCCCCCACCTCCTGTCCCCCAACCCTCCCCGGCCTTCCCGCTGCAGTTTGACAATCTGTTTGAGGCAGCTCTGCCTCTGTATCTATTATTGTTCAAAAGTTTATAATGGTCTCTATTATCCGTGAATGAGTGAGATCATGTGGTATTTTTCCTTCATTGACTGGCTTATTTCACTTAGCATAATGCTCTCCAGTTCCATCCATGCCGTTGCAAATGGTAAGAGTTCCTTCCTTTTTAGAGCAGCATAGTATTCCATCGTGTAGATGTACCACAGTTTTCTAATCCATTCATCTACTGATGGGCACTTAGGCTGTTTCCAGATCTTAGCTATGGTGAATTGTGCTGCTATGAACATAGGGGTGCATATATCCTTTCTGATTGGTGTTTCTGGTTTCCTGGGATATATTCCTAGAAGTGGGATCACAGGGTCAAATGGGAGTTCCATTTTCAGTTTTTTGTACCTCATTGGTACCTCATTGTTGTTTTGATTTGCATCTCTCGGATGATTAGTGACTTTGAGCACGTTTTCATATGTCTCTTGGCTTTCTGAATGTCCTCTTTTGAAAGGTGTCTATTTAGGTCCTTTGCCCATTTTTTGATTGGATTGTTTAACTTCCTTTTGTTAAGTTGTATGAGTTCCCTATAAATTTTGGAGATTAGGCCCTTATCAGATATGACATTGGCAAATATGTTTTCCCACACAGTGGGTTTTCTCATTATTTTGCTGATGGTTTCTTTTGCTGTGCAGAAGCTTTTTATTTTGATGTAGTCCCATTTGTTCATTTTCTCTTTAGTTTCAAGTGCCCTAGGAGCTGTATCAGTGAAGAAATTGCTTCGGCATATGTCTGAGATTTTGTTGCCTTGGATTCTTCTAGAATTTTTATGGTTTCCTGTAGTAAATTTAAGTCCTTAATCCATTTTGAGTTTATTTTTGTGTATGGTGTAAGTTGATGGTCTAGTTTTATTTTCTTGCATATATCTGTCCAATTTTCCCAACACCATTTATTGAAGAGACTATCTTGGCTGCATTGTATGATCTTGCCTCCTTTGTCAAATATTAATTGAGCATATTGGTTCGGGCCAATTACTGGGCTCTCTATTCTATTCCATTGATCTATATGCCTAGTCTTGTGCCAGTACCAGGCAGTTTTGAGAACAGTGGCTTTGTAATACATCTCGATATCTGATACTGAGATCCCACCTACTTTGTTCTTTTTCAGGATTGCTGCAGCTATTCGGGGTCTTTTTTTATTCCAGATGAATTTTTGGAGAGTTCTTTCTAGATCTATAAAGTATGCCGTTGGTATTTTAATGGGAAGTGCGTTGAATTTATAGATTGCTTTGGGTAGTATGGACATTTTAATGATGTTGATTCTACCAATCCATGAACACGGTATGTTCTTCCATCTGTTTATGTCTTCCTCTATCTCTTTTTTCAATGTCCTGTAGTTTTCTGAGTAGAGGTCTTTTACCTCTTTAGTTAAGTTTATTCCTAGGTAGCTTAATTTTTTGGGTGCGATGGTAAACAAGATTGTTTTTATAATCTCTCTTTCTGAAAGTTCACTATTGGTGTATAGGAATGCCTCAGATTTCTTGGGATTAATTTTGTATCCTGCTACATTGCCAAATTCATGTATTAAGTCTAGTAGCTTTTTGATGGAGTCTTTAGGGTTTTGTATGTATAATATCGTGTCATCTGCAAATAAGGACAGTTTTACTTCCTCTTTTCCAATTTGGATGCATTTTATTTCTTCTTCTGGCCTAATTGCAATGGCTAACACTTCCAGTACTATGTTGAACAGGAGTGGTGAGAGTGGGCATCCCTGTCTTGTTCCTGTTCTTAGGGGAAATGGTGTTAGTTTTTGTCCATTGAGTATGATGATGGCTGTGGGCCTGTCATATATGGCTTTTATTATGTTGAGGTATGATCCTTCTACTCCCGCCTTACTGAGAGTTTTTATCAAAAATGGGTGTTGAATTTTGTCAAATGCTTTTTCTGCATCAATTGATATGACCATGTGTTTTTTTTCTTTCAATTTGTTTATGTGATGTACCACGTTTATTGATTTTTGGATATTGTACCATCCTTGCATCCCTGGGATAAATCCTACTTGGTCATGGTGTATGATCTTTCTGATGTACTGCTGGATCCGATTTGCTAAGATTTTGTTGAGGATTTTGGCATCTATGTTCATGAGGGATATTGGCCTGTAATTCTCTTTCATTGTGTTGTCTTTACCTGGTTTTGGTATTAGGGTGATGCAGGCTTCATAGAATGAGCTTGGAAGTGTTCCTTCCTCTTGAATTTTTTGTAGTAGTCTGAGGAGGATAGGTTTTAGCTCTTCCTTGAATGTTTGGTAAAACTCCCCTGTGAAGCCGTCTGGTCCTGGGCTTTTGTTTGATGGAAGCTTTTTGATGACTGCTTCAATTTCTTCCATAGTTATTGGCCTGTTGAGATTTTTAGATTCTTCCTGATTGAGTTTTGGAATGTTGTATTTTTCTAGGAATTTGTCCATTTCCTCCAGGTTGTCTAGTTTGTTGGAGTAGAGCTGTCCATAGTATTTTTTAACAATCATTTGTATTTCTGTGGGGTCCGTTGTTATTTCACCTCTATCGTTTCTGATTTTGTTTATTTGGGTCCTCTCTCTTTGCTTCTTGGTGAGTCTGGCTAGAGGTTTGTCAATCTTGTTTATCCTTTCAAAGAACCAGGTCTTGGTTTCATTGATTTTCTGTATTGTTTTTTTTGGTCTCTATGTCATATATTTCTGCTCTGATCTTTATTATCTCCTTCCTTCTGCTCACTCTGGGGTTTTCTTGTTGCTCTCTTTCTAATTCTTTGAGTTGTAGAGTTAGATGATTTACTACCATTTTTTCTTGTTTTTTGAGATAGGCCTGTAGAGCTATAAACTTCCCTCTCAGGACTGGTTTCATTGTGTCCCATAGGTTTCGGGTTGTTGTGTTTTCATTGTCATTAGTTTCCAGGATATTTTTAATTTCTTCTTTGATCTCATTGGTAACCCAATCAATATTTAATAGCATGCTATTCAGCTTCCAGGTATTTGAGTATTTTGGGTTGTTTTTATTGTAGTTTATTTCTAATATCATGCCATCGTGGTCTGAGAAGAAGCTTTTTATGATTTCAATCTTCTTGAATTTGGGGATACTTTGCTTGTGACCCAATATATGGTCTATTTTTGAATATGTCTTATGAGCACTTGAGTAGAATGTATATTCTGTGGCTTTGGGTTGAAGTGTTCTGAAGATGTCAATTAAGTCCATCTGATCTAGTGATTCATTTAGGATTGCTGTATCTTTGCTGATTGTTTGTCTAGAGGATTTATCCAGTGCTGTCAGTGGTGTATTAAAGTCCCCTACTATGATTGTATTGTTGTCGATCTCTCCTTTGATATCTTCCAGGAGTTCTTTTATGTATTTGGGCGCTCCTGCATTGGGTGCATATATGTTTACCAGGGTTATATCTTCTTGTTGTATTGATCCCTTTAGTATTATGAAGTTGCCTTCCTTATCTCTTGTTATGGCCTTCACTTTCAGGTCTATTTTGTCCGATATAAGTATTGCTACCCCAGCTTTCTTTTCCTTTCCATTTGCCTGAAAGATATTTTTCCATCCTTTCACCTTCAGTCTGTGTGAGTCCCTTCTTCTGAGGTGGGTCTCTTGTAGACAGCAGATGTATGGGTCATGTTTTTTTATCCATTCAGCCACTCGATGTCTTTTGGTTGGAGCATTTAGTCCGGTTACATTTAAAGTTATTATTGAAAGGTACTTGTTTGTAGCCATTTCTTTTTGTGTGTGGCTGTTTTCTTTCTGAGCTTTTTATTTCTTCTTTTTACACCAGTCCCTTTAGCATTCCTTGCATTGCTGGCTTGGTGGTGATAAACTCCCTTAGCCTTTTTTTGTCTGTGAAGCTTCTTATTTCCCCTTCAAGTTTGAATGATAGCCTTGCTGGGTAGAGTATTCTTGGATTCAGTCCTTTGCTTTGCATCACTTTGTAAAGTTCCATCCATTCTTTTCTGGCCTGATGTGTTTCTGTTGAGAAATCATTTGATAATCTAATGGGAGATCCCTTGTATGTAACTTTCCATCTCTCTCTTGCAGCCTGTAAGATTCTCTCTTTTTCCTGAACATTTGCCATGGTAATTATGATGTGTCTTGGTGTGGGTCTTTTCGGGTTCACCTTGTTTGGGACTCTCTGTGCTTATGTGACTTTTTTCTTCCCCACCTCTGGGAAGTTTTCTGATATTACTTCTTCGAATAGGTTTTCTAATCCTTTTTCATCTTTCTGTTGTTCTGGCACCCCTATTATTCGTATGTTGTTTCGTTTCATGTTGTCCCAAATCTCCCTTAGGCTGTCCTTCTGTCTTTTAATTTTTTTCTCCAATTGCAGTACATTTTGGGTGTGATTTGCTTCCTTGTCTTCTAATTCACTAATTTGATCCCCTGCTTCTCCTAGTCTACTGTTGATACTTTCAATGGTGTTTTTTTTGCAGCTATATCAGTCTTCATTTCTTCTTGGGTCTTACTTAAGTTGTTGATTTTTTCATCTGTTTCTTTTAGCTTCTTCCATATGTTATTGATTTTTTCATCTGTTTCTTCTTGCTTCTTGCATAGGTAGTTGACTTTTTCATCTGTTTCTTCTAGCTTCTTGTATAAGTTGTTGACTTTTTTCTCCGTCCGGTTTATGCACTCTAGGACCCTTATTCTGAATTATTTTTCTGTCATGTTGCATGCCTCTGTATTACTTAGCTGCTTTTCTGGAGAGTCCTCCTTCTCTTTCCTTTGGGGTTTCTTTGTCTACCCATGTTTGATCTCACTGACATATCTAGACGTTGAGTCGTTCAGTGGCTGCTCCTTGGGTGGCAGTGACTCCTTGGTTTGGGGTTGTTCTTCGGGCGGTAGCGGTTGCAGCTGCTCCTCAGTTGGCAGCAGCTCCTCTGGTGGGTGCTGTTCACAGCTGTGGTGGCTCTTCTGGCTGGTGGGGGGAGGCTTCACGTACAGCTGCTGTTCCTCAGCAGTGGGTGTGGTGGTAGGAGGCTGCTGTTGCTTGGATCTGCTGCGTTGATTTAAAGGCACAAAATACAACACAATACGGCACCACGTACCAGGCACTAAACACAAATATATTCACGATATTAATATCCCCAAATAGAGGTATCCACCCTAATTAAGAGAATTAGGGTATAAGGAAGAAGGAAGAGAAAAAGATAAAAGAGAAAAAAGAAAAGAAATGTAGGGACCAAAAAAAGGAGTGCAAAAATGAAATCGGGAAAAAGGAGGGGGGAAAATAAAAGCGAGAAAAGAAAAGAGCGAAAATAGAGAATGAAGTGGAAGAGGGGAAGAGACTTTTTATATGAGGAGAATACTCCTATAGAACCGCCACTAATCCCAACCAATTCCAGCAACAGCTCCCTGGAGATGGATGCAAACTAGAGACAACTAATAATATAACGATGAAAATAGAATGGAGGACACTAATCCCAAAATAAAATAAAGAGAAAATAAAGTGGCACTTTAAAAAATGGTAAAATGGTAGCAGTAATAATACTGGTTAAAAATAAGAAGGTAGTAATTAAAAGGGTAAAATCAGGTGATGGAAAAAGAAGAAAAAAAAAGAAAAAAAAGAAAAAAAATTTGGTTTCTTAGTTAAAAGGTGAAAAAAGAAAAAAAAATTTGCTGTAGTGAAGGTCCTTCGGTTCTTCTACTCTTCAGTCTGGCTCGCCTTTAGTCCTGCCAGGTATTCAGGAGAGTGTTGAGTTTCCCAGCGATACACTGTTCCTCTGTGTTGTAAACCACAGTCCTTATTTTAAAGCAGGTCATATTTGTTTCTCAGACTGCCTTATTTTGTGTTTAGCAAAGAGTCAGTTTGTGGCTCAGCCTCTTGGTGTCAGTGTTCTGGGGTTGGCCTCTGAGGCTATATGGCTCCTCTATCACATTTAAAACTGATTTGGAGAGGTCAACTATCCAGAGCTGGTTCCTTAATAGTTACCCGCTCTGTGTTGATGCTGGGATTGCTTGTTCCTGTTCTTAAGGGAAATGCTTTTAGTTGTTGACCATTCACTCTTATGTTGACTGTAGGTTTGTCATATATGGCCTTTATTATATTAAGTATGATCCCTCTATTCCAACTTTACTGAGAGTTTTTATCAATAAAAGGGTAATGAATTTTGTCAAATGCTTTTTATGCATCTATTGATATGATCATGTGATTTTGGTATCTGTGTTCATCAGGGATATTGGCTTGTAATTTTTCTTTGTAGTGTCTTTATCTGGTTTCAGAATTAGGATAATGCTGGCTTTGTAAAAAGAGCTTGAAAGTTTTCCTTCCTCTTGAATTTTTTGGAATAGTTTAAGGAGGATTGGTGTTAGTTCTTTAAATGTTTGGTAAAATTCTCCTGTAAATCCATCTGTTCCAGGACTTTTGTTTGCTGGGAGTTTTTAAATTACTGCTTCAATTTCAACAGTTATTATTGGCCTACTCAGGTTTTCTGATTATTTCTGATTTAGTTTTGGAAGAATGTATGTTTCTAGGAATTTGTCCATTTCACCTAGGTTGTCAAGTTTGTTGGCATATAGTTGTTCATAGCATTTGCTTATGATCCTTTGTATTTCTGTGGTGCCCGTAGTTATATTGCCTCTTTCATTTCTGATTTTATTTATTTGGATCTTCCCTCTTTCTTGATAAGTCTCACTAGATGTTCATCAATCTTGTTTATCTTCTCCAGCTCTTGGATTCATTGATCTTTTGTACTGTTTTTATTTTTATTCTCTATGTCATTTATTTCCTCTCTTATCTTTATTATTTCCTTCCTCTACTTCCTCTGGGCTTTTCTTGCCTTGCTCTTTTTTAATTCATTTAGTTGTAGGGTTAAGTATTTTATTAGTCCTTTATCTTGATTTTTTTTTTGGGGGGGGTGGTGAGTAGGCCTGTAGTGCTATGAACATTCCTCTTAGGACTGCTTTCACCGTGTCCCATAGGTTTGGGATTGTTGTGTGTTCATTTTCATTTGTTTCCAGGAAGCTTTTAATTTCTTTCTTCATCTCATTGGCAATCCATTCATTGTTTAATAACATGCTATTTAGCCAACATGTATTTGAGTTTTGTTATTGTAGTTGATTTCTAACTTCATGCCATTGTGATCCGAGAAGATGCTGATATTATATCAATCTCCTTGAATTTGTATAGGCTTGTTTTGTGTCCTAATATGTGGTATATCTTTTATAAAGTCCCATGTGTGCTTTAAAAGAATGTATATGCTGTTGCTTTGGGGTGAAATGTTCCATAAATATTAGTTAGATCCATTTAATCTGGTGTGTCATTTAAGGCCTCTGTTTTCTTGTTGTTTTTTGTCTGAAAGGTCTATCTAGTAGTGTCAGTGGGGTGTTGAAGTCCCCTACTATGGCTGTATTGCTGATAACCTCTACCTTAAAGACCATCTAGAATTTTTTTATGAACATGGGTGCTCCTATATTGGGTGAATATATGCTTACAAGGTTTATATTTTCTTGTTGAATTATTCCCTTTAATATTATGAAGTGGCCTTCTTTGTTTCTTGTTATGGCCTTTGTTTTGGTGTCTATTTTGTCTGATATGAGTATTGCTACCCCAGCTCTTTTTTCCTTTCCTTTTTCATGGAATACTAGAGGCCTGGTGCACAAAAATTTGTACACTCAGGATGATCTCTCAGCCTGGCCTGTGCCCTCTCACAGTCTGGGACCCCTCAGGGGCTATCCGCCTGCTGGCTCAGACCTGCTCCCTGGGGGATCGGGCCTAAGCTGGCAGTCAGACATCCCTCTGGCAGTCCGGGAGCCCTTGGGGGATGTCCACTTGCCAGCGGGGAGCAGGCCTAAGCTGCAGTTGGACATCCTTAGTGCTGCTGAGGAGGCGGGAGAGGCTCCCACCACCACTGCTGTACTGGCAGCTGTCAGCCTGGCTTGTGGCTGAGCAGAGCTCCCCCTGTGGGAGCACACTGACCACCAGGGGGCAGCTCCTGCATTGAGCGTCTGCTCCCTGGTGGTCAGTGTGTGTCATAGCGACCAGTCATTCCCAGTCATTCTGCTGTTAGGGTTAATTTGCATATTACCCTTTTATTATATAGGATAAAGGCCTGGTGTGCAAGTGGGGCCGGCTGGTTTGCCCTGAAGGGTGTCCCAGATCAGAGTAGGGGTCCCACTGGGGTGCCTGGCCAGCCTGGGTGAGGGGCTAATGGCCATTTTCAGGCTGGCTACACCCCCCAGCAACCCAAGCTGCCAGCCTCTCCTTTTGGTCTGGAAGCAGGTATCTGGGATTTATTTATCTTCTATAATTGAAACTTTGTAGCCTTGAGTGGAGTCCAGGGCTGGCCAGGGCAGGCAGGAAGCTTGGCTTCCTCCATCGCCAGGGGCAACCCAAGCCTCCTGCTCGCTCCAGCTCTGTGGCTGCCGCCATCTTAGTTGGGTTAATTTGCATACTCACTCATGATTGGCTGGTGGGTGTGGCTTGTGGGTGTAGCGGAGTGGTGGAGTGATGGTTAATTTGCATATTTCTCTTTTATTAGTATAGTTATTTTTTCATCCCTTCACTGTCAGTTTCTGTGTATCTTTTGTTTATGGCTATGATCCTCTCTTTTTTTCTTCTTCTTTTTAAAGCAGTCCCTTTAACATTTCTCATATTGCTCATTTGGTGTTAATGTACTCTTTTAGCTTTTTTTTCCTCTGGAAAGCTCTTTAGTTAACCTTTTATTTTAAATGATAGCCTTACCGAATACAGTATTCTTGGATTTAGGCCCTTGCTTTTCATTACTTTGAGTACTTCATGCCACTCCCTTCTGGTCTGAAGTGTTTCTATTGAGAAGTCAGTTGACATTTTAATGGGAACTCCTTTGTAGGTATGTTTCTTTCTCCTGCTGCCTTTAAGATTCTTTGTCTTTAACATTTGCCATTTTGATTATGATGTGTCTAGGTTTGGGTCTCTTTGGGTTTCTCTTGATTGGGACTCTCTGTGCCTCCTGAACTTGTGTGACATTTTTCTTCACCAGGTTGGGGAAGCTTTCTATCTTTATTTCTTTAAGTAGGTTCCCTGTTCCTTGCTCACCCTCTTCCTCTTCTGGTTTTTCAATCAAGTGGATATTGTTACTTTTCATGTTGTCCTGGAGCTCCTTTAAGCTATCTTCCTGCTTTTAAACTCTTTTTCCAATTTGCTACTAAAATTGGGTATTTATTTCTATGTTGTCTTCCAAATTGCTGATTCTATCATTTGCTTCACCCAATCTACTTTTAATGCCTTCCAGTGTGTTCTTGATGTTAGATATATCATTCTTCATTTATGTCTGGATTTTGTTCATGATCTCTATGTCCTCTTTCATACGCTTGTAATTTGCAATAAGTTCCTTAAGCACCTTTATAACCATTGCTTTGAAGTCTATGTCTGATAGGTTGCTTATGTCCATTTCATTTATTTCTTTTTCTGGAGTTTCCTTCTTTTCCTTCATTTGGGGGATGTTTTTTGGTATCCCCATTTTAGCTGTCTCTCTGTATTTTCTCCTATGTGTTTGATAGAATTGTTATGCCCTGCCCTCCAATCTTTGTGGGATGGCCATATGAAGAAAGTGTCTTGAGGAGTCCAGTGGTGCAGTTTCTTTGTTCACCTGAGCTGAATGTTCTAGGAATGCCCCTTCTGTGCATTATTTGGGCTCTCCTGTTGTAATTGGGACTGTTTCTATCAGGTCATAACAAGACACAACAGGACCAAACAAAAAATATGAAAATCAAGCTATTCAATGCAACAACAGGAAATAATGAGAAGGAATAAAAAGAGAAAGCAAAGCAAAGAAAAAAAATAGAAAGAATACTAAAAGACACACAATCAAATATTTAGAGGGGGATATAAACAAGAATAAGATGGAAAAATGGCTATATGGGAACAGGAGGATGCTAAAAGAACTGGTATAGGAGAAAAAAGAAAAGGAAACAGAAAATAAGTGAAATAATAATAATGAATTTAAAATATAATGATAATGAATATAGGATATAGATAGAAAATGTAAGATTGAAATAAGGAGAAAAAAGAGAAAATCAAAATAAAATAAGGAAAATTAATCACAATAAGAATAGGCAAAAGTAGAATAGAATCAAAGGGATGAGAGAAATTAGAGATATGCAAAAAAAGAGAGAGAGAGAGAAGAAAGAAAAAAAGGGGGAAAACAACCAACAAATAAACAACAAAAAACAAAAACAATAATATCCATTCACACACACCCAGATCAAAAAACAAAACCTCACACACACACCCACTGGAAAACCTTCGGATCTGCTATTTGTGGAGCTCCTTGGGTTTTGCTCTGATGTTGAATGTGGTCTCTTAGTGTGTCTATCCTGGGCCCCCTGGAAGCTTCTCTGGTGTAGGTCAATATGAGTTACTGTCCCTTTCTGACCCAGGGCAACTTGAAGCCCTTAGTAGTCCAGTGGTTGGGGACTCCTTAGCCCAGAGGCTGGGTCTGCCTTGTGTCTCACACCTTGATTGTCCCTTTTGTAAGCTGTATTCCTTTTCCCCATGATGCTGGGCTCTGTGGGGATATCCTGGTCTTGGCCAGGATGGTTTGATCAGACTTCTGTTGGGTGTGGTGCCAGTGGCTTGTGGGGGGAGGGGGCAGGCCCTTCCTCTCCTAATGCCTCAGCTCTGGCTTGCTGGTATCTCCTCTCTGTTACCTGCAGGGGCACAGATTTTTTGCTCTGGGGTGTTCCCCCTTGTCTCAGGTCACTGCAGGTCAGGTCAGAAGCAGCTGTTTTGCCAGTGGGAAAGAGGGGATTTCCCCTGTGTTCCACGTGGGCAGCACTGATCTCCTTCCTGGACCTACTGTCCAGTGCCCTTTTTGCTCACCTGCACGAGTTCCTTCAAGTATTAGAGGGCCCTCCAGGTTTAATGTTAAGTGTGTCCTTCAGGCCCCTCCAATGTAGGCTGTCCCTGAGCTCCACTGTGTGGTCCTCCCCACTGGTCAGAAGAGCTTCCCAGGCTACAGGATGGCAGAGGGCTAGTGCTACCCTATCCAGGGATTTCATCCCCAAGCTCCTACTACTGCACCCACTCTGCAGTCTCCAGACAGTGCCTTTGAGGCTTCCTCTCTCAGTCCCAGGCCCTCCCGTCTCACCTACATATCTGCAGCCTCTTCAGTCTCCTCGGGTCCTCAGTTTAATAGTTCCAGGTCAGGCGAGGTTACATCCACCTCCTGTCCTTCTTGGAGGCAGGAATCTAGGGCGGTGATGGCAGTGGTTGAGTACATGTCAGGGGCAAGAGCCCTGCAGGGTCAGTAGTGGTCGCCTGGTGGTGGCACAGTGTCCAGGCTGGGTTCCACTGGGCACATGGGTTCAGGCTGGGTGTGTGCCAGGAGTGCAGAGACCTCACAGGTGTCTGTTACAGGCATTCGCGTCTGGGTTGTGACCTCTGTGGGCACACGGGGACCAGGATGGGGTCTGTCCAGATGGTGGTGAGGCTTGGCACATAGCCACTGCTGCTGCTCGCAGCCTCCTCCCGAAGAGGAGGAGTGTAAACCTTTCAAGGTGGCACACTCTCCAAGCTGGAGCTGTGACCAGGGAGTGGCTGTAGCAGAAGCAGAGGCTCTGTGCCCATAGTGAGAGGTCCTGTGGCTGTCAGCTGCAGATGCATAGGGTCCTGCTGCTGTTCCCTTAGGTTCATGGCCAGGTGTTGTCTGTGGCAGGTGGGCTCGGGCTCTCTCTGCTGCTGCTGCTGCTGTGTACTTAGGTGCGTGGACCTGGGGTTGTGTCCTTGGGGCACTCTCACATGAGTTCAGGCCCAACTGTGGCTAGTCTGGGTGGTGGCGAGGTTGGGCACCTACCCACTGCTGCTTCCTGCAGCCTCCTCCCAAGGAGGACCTTGCAAACCCTTTCAGATGGCTGGCTTTCCAAGCCAGAGCCAGCGGGGAGTGCCTGTGGTGGCAGCAGGGGCTCTTTGGCACAGACACACACACACACTCGCCCTCTTACTCCCTCACTTACTCACACTGTCCCTCTCTCAAGTCCTGCCAGCTGCCATGTTCCGAAGTACAATTTGTCCATTTATTCACTTTTTTAAAAAATATTTTTTTTATTGATTTCAGAGAGGGGAAGGGAGAGAGAGAGAGAGAACCATCAATGATGAAAGAGAATTATTGATGGGCTGCCTCATGCACGCCCCCTACTGGAGATGGAGCCATCAACCCGGGCATGTGCCCTGACCAGGGATCGAACTGTTTGTTACCTCCTGGTTCATGGGTCCATGCTCAACCGCTAAACCACACCGGCCAGGCAGCATTTATTCTCTTGAATCCAGAAATTAAGCAGTATGTCATCAGATTAGAATTTATAATATTAATGTTAGACCCCCAGAGCAAGGACAATGGGCCAGGTATAGAAACTCACTAGAGAAGAAAACTCCAGATGCCTAGCAAGGGACAAAATTGGGAAAACAAGAACCTCACCCCCAGGGTAACCTTTTCTCCCCTAGCATATCACTGGTCATGCAGTTTAGACCCTCTGACCTTTTCCTTCCTAAAGATAACATCTAGGCCTCAGGTGTATTTCAGCTCCAGACCCAGAAAAGTAGCAAAACCAAGCAAGTGATGCCAGGCTGCCTCAGGACCAGCTTTTACCTCCCAAGTCACTCAAAAGGTTTCCTCAGCCTTAGCTATCACATACAAATTCCACTCAGCATACCACCCCCAATCTTAAGGGAAAGTAGAAAATGAACTATTCCCTAAAGAAGAATATAGGCAATCTGTTAGGAGACTCATCTACATTGGAATCAGGTGTTGCCAATCACCCTGCTCAGGATTAGAGTAGCTCCCTGAATGGGGTTGGGTTTAGTCCCTATGAAGTAACATATGGGTGACCCTTTCAAGCTGCTATAGGAATAGATGCATATGTAGATCATGATGTTAAAAATTAAGAATTATATGCAGCATCTTTACCAGGTGTTCTAGTTATTGTCTTTCAGTATCCTATCTAATAAAAGAGAAACATGGTAATTGGTGTACAACCGCTACCCTTCCCATTGGCTAATCAGGGCGATATGCAAATTAACTGCCAGCCAAGATGGCGGCTGGCAGCCAGGCAGCTTAAACTGAACATGAGGCTTGCTTGCTTCAGTGACGGAGGACTGCAACGTTCCCTGCCTGCCTTGCTGGCCTCTGAGCTTACAGTTTAAGAAACATTGTAACAGATATAGAAGCTAAACAAAACCCCAGAAACCTGCTTTCAGCGAGCCCGGGATCTCAGAGCTGGAGTTGATACAGAGTTTCAGTTATAGAACCGAAACAAACCAGATATCTGCTTTCAGGAGTGGAGGCCTAAGAGCTGGAGCCTCAAAGCTAAAGGTGGCCCAGAATAAAAAAGAAAAAAAGGAGCAGTTGGGAGGTTCAGTCCCAGCCTGAAAACAGCCCTCAGCCCCTCACCCAGACTGGCCAGGCACCCCAGTGGGGACCCCCACCCTGAAGGGTGTGTGACCAGCTGCAAACAGCCATCAGCCCCTCATCCAGGCTGGCCAGTCACCCCAGTGGGAACCCCCACCCTGATCCAGGACACCCTTCAGGGCAAACTAGCCAGCCCCACCCATGCACCAGGCTTCTATCCTATATAGTAAAAGGGTAATATGCCTCCTGGCACCGGGATCAGTGTGACAGGGGGCAGCGCCCAAACCCCCTGATCGCCCTGCGGCTCTGTGGGTGACGGGGGCGGGGCCACAACCTGCCTATCCGCCCTGCTCTGTTCCTGACAGGGGAAGGCGCCCCAACCCCCTGTTCAGCCCTACTCTGTGCCTGATAGGGGGGAGCTCCCCAACCCCCTGATCGGCCCTGCTCTGTGTGTGACGGGGTAGAGCCATAACCTCCCCTTCGGCCCTGCCCTGAGTGTGAGAGTGGTGGTGCCCCAACCCCCTGATCGGCCCTGTCTGTGGGTGATAGAGGGCGGCGCCCCAACCACCACCCCAAGGGCCCTGCTGCCGGGAGCCGGTCCATGCTTGTTGTTTCAAGGGACCTGGCATATATGGCATACTGTTCCTAATATGTTTGCTCACCTTCTTGGTGCTGTGTTTTAACCAAGGTCACCTCTCTGAGAAAGGTTGTTTCCCCAGGTAGGGATTTTCCCCTGAAGTTAGGGAGGGAATAAAACCCCTCAACTAAGTGCCAGGCGGGTAATTAATCACTTTAACTACGAACAATCATGCTTAAGCTACATAATCTTTACTCCCTGGAATTGAGATAAGAAACGCCCTAACCTTTGTAATAGAGATTGACAGGATTAAAATGAACTGGTATAAATACAGATGTAACAAGACAGCAAGACACAGGGCTTGGAAGACAGGACCAAGAGAGACAGAGCCTAGGCACAGAACCTACACAGAATCTACAGACAGAAGAACTTCGCTGGAGAGAACATGGCAAAAGATCCTGGACTGAACCTGACTACAGAAATTGGCAAGAGAACCTGACTAGAACCTGGTGACCGAACCTGGCTGGAGATCTCAGACTGAACCTGGCTGGAGATCTCAGACAGAACCTGGCTGGAGAACCTAGCGAGGGAACATGGCCACAGAACCTGGCTGGAGATCCGAAGCAGAACCTCTCTGGAGATCGAGACCAGAACTTGGCTGGAGATCCGGGCTGGAGATCCTGGCTAGGCTGCTGATCAACTGAACACTGTCTCCGTGTCCTTCCTTCTTCGCCGACTCCGTCCACACCTTTGGGGACCCCTGGACCCGCTGGGGTTGGACCCTGGCACCCTGCTCTGTGTGTGATGGGGTAGAGCCATAACCTCCCCATTGGCCCTGCCCTGAGTGTGACAGTGGTGGCGCCGCAACCCCCTGATCGGCCCTGTCTGTGGGTGATAGAGGGCGGCGCCCCAACCCCCTGATCCGCCCTGCTCTGTGTGTGACAGGGGGCGGTGCCCCAATTCCCCTATCGGCCCTACTCTGTGAGTGACAGGGGGGAACTCCTCAACCCCCTGATGGGCCCTGCTCTGTGCATGACAGGGGGGAGCTACCCAACCCACTGATGGGCCCTGCTCTGTGCGTAATAGGGGGTGGCGCCGCAACCTCCCCATCGACCCTGCCTTGAGTGTGACAGGGGGCGGTGCCCCAAACCCCCATCAGCCCTACCTTGAGCGTGACTGAGGGTGGCATCGCAACCTCCCAATCCGCCCTGCTCTGTGCATGACAGTGGCTGCGCCCCAACCCCCTGATCCGCCCTGCTCTGTGTGTGACAGGGGGCGGTGCCCCAACTCCCCTATCGGCCCTACTCTGTGGGTGACAGGGGGGAACTCCTCAACCCCCTGATGGACCCTGCTCTGTGCATGACAGGGGGGTGCTCCCCAACCCCCTGATGGGCCATGCTCTGTGCGTGACAGGGTACGGAGCCCCAACCCCCTGATGGGCCCTGCTCTGAGCCCGCCAGGGGCTGCACCTAAGGATTGGGCCTGTCCTCTGCCACCCAGGAGCAGGCCTAAGCCAGCAGGTCGTTATCTCCCGAGGGGTCCCAGACTGTGAGAGGGCACAGGACGGGTGAGGGACCCCTCCTCCCCCCCGAGTGCACAAATTTTTGTGCACCGGGCCTCTAGTCTACAATATAAACTATTCTGACAATGCCACCCTCCCTTATAGTAATGGACATACTAAGTTGCCGGCTGCTTGGTTTCTGATATGTGGGGTAACTGTTTATTCATATAACCCTGCCAACAGCACCAGGAGGCCTAGTTTCTTAGGATGACTGGTAGAAGATGGAGACCTTTGGCCTGATTCCATAAAAATAATTACTAACAAATAGAGGAGGGAAATGTTGGGACTATAGGGCAAGAAGATCTTTAATGGCCATTTGTAAGCTTCCTGCCTTAGGAGAACAAGACCAGAAAAATAACTTGGTGGACACTTGGAATCAGACCATATAAGAAATTGATACGGTCCTAAAGATACCTGATTGTACACCTGCATTCCATCCACATTCCAAGTCCGCCCATTCAGCCCCCAAACCCACTGATGACAGACAATAAGAGCTTCCCACAAGTGACTGCATAAGGATGAAACTCCAGCTCCTGGGGGCAGCCATCATCAACCCAATGTCCCCTTGGTTCAGCGCTTAATGTCCCTTTCTTTAAATTAATTAAATTTTTCTTTATCCACTGTCTGAGATGACTATTTATTCTGCCCACGTACCACCATGAAAACCTTTCATTTAAAAACTTCACTTTGGTTACCTCTAGGACAGCGGTTCTCAACCTGTGGGTCACGACCCCTTTGAGGGTTGAACGACCCTTTCACAGGTGTCACCTAAGACCATTGGAAAACACATATATAATTACATATTGTTTTGTGATTAATCACTATGCTTTAATTATGTTAAATTTGTAACAATGAAATTGGGGGTCACCACAACATGAGGAACTGTATTAAAGGGTCGCGGCATTAGGAAGGTTGAGAACCACTGCTCTAGGATATAAAGTTCCTGATGGAATTGTTTGCTAAAAAGTGGCTTATTATCCTGGTTTGTATCGCTCAGCCTATCATCAATTACCAGTGTTGTTGCTGGACCAGCCCTTGTAGTTCTTATGATTGCAAGATGCCCTTCAGTAATAACTCAGAAAACTCTGAAATGATACAGGTTTTGTTACTTAACTAGACCTGGAAATTCAACAGAACATCTGGGACCACGAAGCAAGGTTGAGAGTTCACAGGATCCTGAGATTCTGCTTTTATTGGGATGGAAGCTGGGGACCTAGGGTTTCACCTGGCCCACCCTTTATTGGTTAATTTAAAACATAGGAGCAGGAATTTAAAGCACAGGAAGAGGGAAAAAACCCACAAAAACAAGTAGCCCAAGTGGTCACTTATTGCAATTAACCAAGATCTCTAAAACAAGAGATGCAGTGGGGAAGGCAGCCTGGCTCCATGTGGCTTGTAGTGTTTATTGGAAATAGCTGTCTTTGAAGTGGACGCATGGGTAATCAAAGCTTAAGTCAGGCCCATGCATTACAGTAAGCCCTTGATTTTGCTGACCTCAATTTAACAGAATTTCCAGTCCCTATGTCATATGTGAAAATTAACACCCTGTTAATTTTAAAATGCTTTTAACCCAAGATTTGCTTATAATCAAATTAACAGATTATTTGTAATTGTTAATTCACTGTTATTTTGAACAAATTTTAGTGAATAGGCCATATATTGGAAAAAACACTATAATAATTTTTCCAACATAAATATTACATATCTACAACTACTATAGTCTACATACTTAAATCCAAGAGTTACTGTTTGTAAACAGTGTCAGGCGAATGATTAGCACATGATCACATCACATCATGCCCAAAAATTGGTTCTGTAGTCACGTGGTGTGACTCTCTACAGCTGTTTGAACACCTGCTAGCAGGTGTTCCCACATGCACCAAGCCATGCCCAAGCTATGTGCATTTAATTGTGGTGACTTGAATGCATGCTTTTACTAGACCTATTCAGTATAAATTTAAAGTTGCAGTAATACATTTAGAAAACTTTTCTGTGAAATTAAACTTTTTATACATAGTTAATTATAATTACACAAATATATTTACATATGTAAAAACAGGTAAATTAATTTGTCAATTTTTTAACATACCCATTCAGAAAATCTGGTTTACGCTATAATGGACTTTCAGCTTGAATAGACACCCCCTCAACTGAATTAGTTCATTATGTCAAGGTTTTACTGTACAGGAAAAGATAAAAGCAACAATTGTCAGGGCTTATACAACTTATCCACACATGATGGATCTCATAATATTTCTAATGTTGATTTAATTTTGTAAACCATGCTTTGAAAATGCATGGTTGGATCCTGTGAGAGACTGTTATCGACTTTTGAGACTTTGAGCCCTTTCTTCAAACTAACTGCACACTGAATCACACCTGTAAGAGAGACTCCAGAGGGCTCCCCTGCCTGTGGTAGGGGTTGGCCCAAGCCCCGCAGCATGAGGTGCTTCCATCAAGCACAGTGGGAAACGACTGCTCCCAAACCTAACTTTGGGAAGAGGACCATAAAGATGGTCCTCAGACAGAGCACCATGCAGATTATGTAATCACACATTGAATTTGGTTCTTGTGAATGGGGCTTGTCAACCAGAGAAGTCTATGGCATCAGTTTAGAGTAACATATCTCTGTCCTAGAAATTAATCACCTGTTACTATATAAAATGTCTTCGTTTCATTCTCTTGGCTTTTCTGCTGCCCCCCAACTTTAAATCCATGTCTATTTTGGGGGAAGAGAGGGAAAATAAAGATTCAATGAGTTTAATTTAGGTGCTTCTGAGACATTCTAAAGGAGAGGACAGATTGGCAACCATGTATTTGGGTATGGAGCTCAGAAGAGAGATGCTAGTGGAAGCCAAGGGTGTGGCCAGAGAGAGAATAACAGGAAAGGGCCTAGGATTGAGCCTGAGAAAGTCAGCTGTCAAGGCTGGGTAGAGGGGGATGAATGTGTAATAAGGGGGAAAGTGTTTCCTGAAGTAGGAGAAAAGCTAGGAGAGCACGGGATGGTGGACATCAAATGAGGATAGTATTTCAAGGAGAAATAGATACAGTATTGAATGCTGTTGAGAATGCAAAGGAAATGAAGTTTTCAAATGTCCACAAGATTTAGTAGCATGATGGTGGTATGTTATTTCCAGAAGTAAGTTTTCTATTCTTTCTGATAGTTACTTTAACACTGAAAACTCCTGAAGAACAGACACCTTGAATAGATCTCCACATCCTCCTTTATTGCCTTTTTAGTTAAGAAATGCCCAATAAATATTGGCTATTTTGTGAACTTAATGATACACTTGAAACCTTCATTCAAAAAGTATTTGTTTTGGGGTGTGCTGGTGATAGAATTGTTCTATATCCTGATTGTGTTGCAGTTACATGTGTTAAAACTCCTAGAACTGTATACCTCAAAAGAGTCCATTTTATTGCATCAAAATTTAAAACATTTTAAAATAGTAGTGATATAATTATTTTTCTTACATGATGGTGATCTTTTGGGTATTTATGGTAAAGAGATTCTTAAAATCTTATATGTAGTTCCTAAGTGGGCCTTTGTATTTATACAAGACAATAAAATACTGTATATTGAATAAAAATAACTAAAGTTTTAAATAAAGTATTTGAGAGAAAAACAGAAAAGTGCTGATAGGAAATTCATGAAAATGCATATGTAATTTAAGCTGATACTAAAAGAAAGGAAAAAGAAAACCATAACAAAATCTCTATTGTTTCATCTTTTTAACAGACAGGAATGGGTCACTTGCGTGTTACAAAAGATGGGCTTCGCCTGGAAGGGGAATCAGAATTTTTATTTCCTTTGTATGCCAAAGAAATACACTCCAGAGTGGTAAGTCAATGATGAAACATTTAAATCATTTGTGTTTTATGAAAAACAAATAATGGTTAAGCACAGAAATTTCTGAGGAGAAATAAAAAGGAGACATACGTACTACTATCTGTAATACTTTAAACAATAAATTAAAAATAAAATAAAATGTATACATGTACACACATTCATGATAAACTCTTTATAAATGGATTTGCTCTAAGGCTGTGGAACTTATTTCTAATACTAGAGGCCCCAAGCACGAATTCATGCACCAGTGGGATCCCTCAGTCTGGCCTGTGGGATCGGGCCAAAACCAGCTCTCTGACATCCCCCGAGGGGTCCTGGATTGCAAGAGGGCACAGGCCAGGCCCAGGGACCCCACTGGTGCAAAATCGGGGCTGGGGAGGGATGCGGGAGGTTGGCCAGCCAGGAAGGGATCATGGGAGGGCTCCAGGGTATGTCTGGCCAGACTCAGTCAGTCCTGATTGGCCAGACCCCAGCAGCAACCTAACCTACCAGTTGGGGCGTCTGCCCCCTGGTGGTCAGTGCACATCATAGTGAGCAGTTGAGCAGCCTTAGCATTTCATTAGCATATTACGCTTTGATTGGTTGAACGAACAACTGAACACTTAGCATATTAGGCTGTTATTATATAGGATTACATTCTAAAAAGACTCCATTTTATGCACTTCAAATCTGAATTTGGTGGTCTCAGTCATTTAAACCATAATAAAGTAAAGTTGGTAATGAAAAACTTTATCAAAAACAATCTAAATTTTTTTCTATTAGTGCAACTAATTTAAATACACTTCTTTCAAGGCATTTAAGATTTATCTAAGAAGAATAGAAAGAAATTAGTGTCATAGTGGTATGTTCTATAGTAATTATTCTAATTATACTGATTGTGATCCTGTAGGATTCTTCATTAAGAGATTAAACATCACTATTAAATAATTGTGTGACTTTAAAAGTAAATCTGCCTCAGTATTATCTTCATTTACTTCTATGAATTTTATAACAAGTAGAGCCAAGCACAAAATATAGTCAAACAATTTTTGTACTACTTTACCTTATGTGATACTATGGACTTTGTAGCAGAGTTAACATTTTGCTAGATTACTGATTAGGTGATATTAGCTAAATAAATTATTTTAAAACTTTGTCCAACTATAACGTATAAATTGTAAGTCATTTTTCTCCCATCTTTCTAGATATGAAAAAATATGTCAGTATCTCCTACATGCAGGGTCTGTACCAACTATTCCAGAGCAATTAGAAAGAAAACAAAAAGTCAACAACTGAGAAACACTTGGTCTTGTAAAAGAGATAAAGCACTCCTAAACTACACATCAGAGCAATCACCAAGCTCTACTACCACTGCAAAATGATATGGTATAAAACTTACACAGAAATAGTGACTGCAAAGGAGAGATCCTAGAGAGCACAGGACACATAAGTAGTTATTAGGCACTACTAGAAATATCTCAGTTGACAGTAGGAGCAGGCAAATGACCTATAATATGAACCTGATTCTGAGAGCTTATTCAGATAGTACACTTCCATCAATCTTAATGGTATTTCAGTGTAAAACAGCCCTGTTATATAGAAACATGGGAATTAATGCAAGCTTTTAAAAAAAGGAAAATCAGATGTGAACAAAAATTTACATATTAAAAAATAGAGAATAAAAAAATTTCCATATTAGAATTTAGGCTTCTTTTCCTTCAGAGTTATGTTGGCTGATCCCCTACCATATTTTTAAAAGCTAAAGCTAGTAGAATAACCTGGTGACTAAAAGCAGGTGATTAGATCATAGCAAATTTAATATTCTGGAATTAATAATACTTTTAGTTATATCTCTTTTTTTCCCAGCTGTGACTCCAGACAGGATCCAAAGAGGAGTTTTACCATCTCTTCTCTGGGTTTTATGGAGACTTAGTTTACCCTTCTGTGTTAGCCTCTTAAGGCACTGAAATTTTAGTTATATCTTATTAGACTCTTTCATCTACAGTATACTTTTAAAAAACCAAGGAGTAAAATTATGTAAATTGTTTTAGATAATCACATATTAAAGTGATATGTCAATCATTACACAAAACTACACAAACATTTAGAATATTATGGACAAAGTATTTTGTATCCAATATGACTTTCAATAATAGGATTAAGTGAATAAAATGATGTCTTGTGATTTTCATGTTCATTGATATATTAGTTAAGTTTCCTTTTCAAAGATGAGTCTAGGATGTAATTTTTCATAAACTTACAGAAATTGCCTTATGAATTTGCAAAATTCATTTGTATTGCTGGGCTGAGAAAACTTTTTTATTATAAATATAATTAAACATGGTACTATAGCCTCTAGCAGTATGAAAAGGGACCCCTCAAAATTATTACATGAGATCTTGTCAAGACTGAGCTTGGAGATTATAATTTAAACCCATCCACCCTGCCTGTTAACCCAAACACATAGCAATTATATCTGATAAAACAAAAGGTTGTATTTAAAAATATGTAATATGGTCATACATTAAATGAAACAAGCACACAGAGGTAAAACGATTGTCTTTGAAGTTCTCAACCCTGAAAGTGGGTAAGGATAGCTTACAGGCAAAGCCAACAAAAGTAGCATTAACATGACATGAGACAGCAATGAAAGGCAGAAAATATTTGCAACTACTGCCCAACCTTGAATAAAGCTGCATATCTGTGGGGAGGAAATCACAGAGATGCCAAACCAGGACCTGAATATTACTGAGGACATGAGCCCTGAGCCACTATTATAAAACTGAGAGACCCTGGAGTTTGAATAGAAACAATGCTAAAGCCTTTTGACAGGCCGGGTAAGTGCAGAACTTAAAATAATCCACATAGGGACCTTGAGACTAAATCTTCAAACCACATAAGGTAAACTTATCAAATCAAACACTATAAAAAAGAATAATTTTCAACTAAGTAAAAATAATCAATCTGAAAATGATTGTGAAAGCAAAATCAAGAATCTCAAGCAAGTAAATCTGTTTTTGAGTAGCTTTCATTAAAAGAACAAATTATAAAATCAAAACAGGTGATATAGGGCAGGAATAACAGAGAATAGATTTACCTTCTCTCATTAACCAACTAAAAACCTTGAAAAATGTATAAAATAATGATTTTTGCTGTAAAATGTCAATATGTTGAAATCTTAACATCCAATAGATACAATAACCAAAATGAGACACAGAGAAACAAGACTGAATAAAATTAACAGAGTATCAGTGAACTGAGGGACAATGTGAACGGGTCTTATATATTTGTAATTGGAATCCTTGAAGGATGGTAGAGGGAAGAAAGGACAAATATTGGGGTGGAGTGTGATTCTTTTTCTCCAAGTGTGATGAAAACTTTAAACCATAGATCAAACATGCTTAAGGAAACACAAACAAAGGAAATGAAGAAAACTACATCAAGACACATCATAAATAAATTGCTTAAAATTAAAGATAAAGATAAATCTTCAAAGCAGCCAGAGGAAAAGGACAATTGTATATTAAAAAGAAAAGAAAAGAAATTAAAGGAAAAGAAAAGAAGAGGAAAGGGAAATAACAGACTTCTAGTCAGGAATAATTCAAAACAGAAGACAGTGAAGCACCTACTTTAAAGTACTAAAACAAAGCCAACCAAACCTAGCAGAAATATCTTTAAAAAACAAAGCCAAAATAAAATATTTTCAGACTTTCTAAAGCTGAACAATGTTATTTTAGCAGACTGACACTATGGGAAGTATTAAGGGAAGTACTTTATGCAAAAGGGAATATAATATTAGATGGAACTATCAATCTTC
Source organism: Myotis daubentonii (assembly GCF_963259705.1). Classification (NCBI taxonomy): domain Eukaryota; kingdom Metazoa; phylum Chordata; class Mammalia; order Chiroptera; family Vespertilionidae; genus Myotis; species Myotis daubentonii. The sequence goes on from NC_081841.1 coordinate 123,785,286, forward strand.
ACAAAGGAATAAAAAATATCAGAAATGGTAAATATGTGGGTAAACAAAAATAATACTTTTAATTATTTTTTAAATTAAATTTATTAGAGTGACATTGGTCAACATGAACATATATATTTCAGGTGTGGGTTTCCAATGCACTATGTGCCCACCACCTAAAGTCAAATCTTATCCTGTCACAATATATTAGGACTCTCTTTTCCCCTCACCACCTTCCCTATGGCAACCTCAACTCTGCTGTTTGTGTTCACAAGTTTCAGTTTTATATCCCACAAATTAGTGAAATCATATGGTTCTTAGCTTTTTCTGACTGACTTATTTCACTTAGCATAATATTCTCAGGGTCCATCCGTGTTGTTGCAAATGGTGCTATTTCATTCTTTCTTTGACTGAGTGGTATTCCATTGTGTATAAGTACCACGTCTTCTTTATCCAGTCCTTTATCTCAGGTCACTTTGATTGTCTTGGCCACCATGAATAATGATGCAGTGACTATAGTGGTGAATATATCTTTGACAATGCGTGATTTTGAGTTTTTTGGGTATATACCAAAGAGAGGTTTTACTGAGTTGTATGGTCACTCTATTCTCTACTTTTTGAGGAATCACCAGACTGTTTTCCATAGTAGCTGTACCAGTCTACATTCTCACCAGCAGTGAATGAGGGTCCCTGTTTTCCACAACCTCTCCAACACTGGTTATTGCTTGTCTTGTTGATAATGGCCACTCTAACAGGTGTGAGGTGGTATCTCATTGTAGTTTTGATTTACATTTCCCTAATTGCTAGTGAGGATGACCATATCTATTGGCTGTTTGTATGTCTTCTTCGGAGAGGTGTATTTTCAGGTCCAGTATAAAAATATATCAATAAAATATAATTTTATTGATTTCAGAGAGGAAGAGAGAGATAGAAATATCAATGATGAGAGAGAATCATTGATTGGCTGCCTCTTGCATGCTCTATACTGGGGATCAAGCCTCCAACTGGGGCATGTACCCTGACAGGGAATCGAACTGTAACCATCTGGTTCATAGTTCAATGCTCAACCGCTGAGCCATGCCGGCCGGGCTTCTCTGCCCACTTTTTGATTGGGTTGTTTGTTTGGTGAATTTTATGAGTTCCTATGGAATACTCATAAAATTAATATTTTGGAAATTAAACCTTTGTCAGAGCTACTGTTTGCAAATATCATTTCCTGTCTGGTTGGCTGCCCCTGTTTTGCTGTCAGTTTCTTTTGGTGTGCAGAAGCTTTTTAATTTGATATAGTCCCATTCATTTAGTTTTGCCTTTACTTCTTTTGCCTTTGGAGTAAAGTTCATAAAATGTTTTCTGTGACTTAGGTCCATAAGTTTGGTACCTATTTTGCTTCTATGTTACTTGTTGTTTTGGATCTTAAATTTAGTACTTTGATTCATTTTGAATTAATTTTTGTACAGGGGGACAAACTATAATCCAATTTTATTGGTTTGCATGTGGGTTTCCAATTTTCCGAGAACCACTTATTAGAGACTATTTTTACCTCATTGTGTGTTTCTTGCTCCATTGTTGAAAATTATCTGTCCTTATACATGTGGTTTTATAGCTGAGCTCTCCATTCTGTTCCACTGATATGTGTGTCTGTTTATCTGTCAATACCATGCTGTTTTGATTATTGTAGCTCTGCAGCATAATTTGAAATCAGGGAGCATGATACCTCCAACTTTGTTATTTTTTCTCAAAATTGCTTTGGCTATTTGACTATTTTATGGTTCCATACAAATCTGATGATTGCTTGCTCTATTTCTTTAAAAAAATGACATTGGCATTTCATGGGGGTTGCATTAAATCTGTATATTGCTTTGGGTATTATTGATATTTTAACTATGTTGATTCTTCCAATCCATGAACATAGGATATTTTTTCCACTTTGCTGTGCCCTTTTTCTTTTTTTTTCCTTTTAATCTTTATTGTTGAAAGTATTACACAAGTTCTCCTTTTCCTCTGATTAGCCTCTTCCAGCCCTCTCCTGTCCTACCTCCTCCCCCAGGCCCTCACCACCCCATTGTCTGTATCCACAGGTTATGCATATATGCATACAAGTTCATTGATTGATCTCTTCCCACTCACCCTTCCCTACCTTTCCTCTGAGGTTCAACAGTCTGTTCATGCTTCTATGACTCTGGGTCTATTTTTGATCATCAGTTTATTTGATTCATTAGATTCCACACATGAGTGAGATCATGTGAATATAGGGGTGCATAAATTCTTTCTGATGAGTGTTTCAAGTTTCTTAGGATATATTCCTAGGTAGGATTACTGGGTCAAATGGGAGTTCCATTTTTAATTTCTTGAGGAAACTCCATACTGTTTTCTAAAGTGACTGCACCAGTCTGCATTCCCACCAGCAGTGTACTAGGGTTCCTTCTTCTCCACGACCTTGCCAACATTAGTTGGTTGATTTATTGATGATAGCCATTTTGACAGGTGTGAAGTAAATCTCATTGTCATTTTTATTTGCATCTCTTGGATTATTAGTGACTTTGAGCATTTTTTTGTATGTCTCTTGGCCTTCTGTATGCCCACTGTGGAGAAATGTCTGTTTAGGTCCTTTGCCCATTTTTAAATTGGATTGTTCATCTTCCTTTTGTAAAGTTATATGAGCTCCCTATATATTTTGAAGATTAACCACTTATCAGATATGTCATTGGCAAATATGATCTCCCATGTGGGGGTGGGTGTCTCTTGTTATTTTGATGATGGTTTCCTTTGCTGTGCAGAAGCTTTTAATTTTCATGTAGTCCTATTAGTTTATTTTCCCCTTGATTTCTAGTGTCCTAGGACAGTGGTCGGCAAACTGCGGCTGGGCAAACTGCGGCTCGCGAGCCACATGCGGCTCTTTGGCCCCTTGAGTGTGGCTCTTCCACAAAATACTGGCTCTTCCACAAAATACCAACTTCTGCACATGGGCCACGACGTTTCAATCGCACTGTATGTGCGCGCCCGCACGTGGTATTTTGTGGAAGAGCCACACTCAAGGGTCCAAAGCGCCGCATGTGGCTCGCGAGCCGTGGTTTGCCGACCACGGTCCTAGGAGAAGTATCAGTAACATACTGCTATGAGAGATGTCTGAGATTATGGTGCATATGTTTTCTTCTAGGACTTTTATGGTTTCACATCTTACATTTAAGTTTTTTATCCATTTTGAGTATATTATTGTGTATGGTGTAAGTTGGTGGTCTAGTTTCATTTTTTGCATTTACCTGTCCAATTTCCCCAATACCATTTATTGAAGAGACTGTCTCTGCTCCAATGTATACTCTTGCCTCTTTTGCCAAATATTAATTGAGCATAGGGGTTTGGATTGATTTCTGGGTTCTCTGTTCTGTTCCATTGATCTATATGCCTGTCCTTGTGCCAGTACCAGGCTGTTCTGAGTACAATGGCTTTGTAGTATTACTTGGTATCTGGCATTGTGATTCCTCCAACTTTGCTATTCTTTCTCAAGATTGCTGCAGCTATTTGGGGTCTTTTTTGGTTCCATATAAATTTTTGGAGTGTTTGTCCTAGGTCTGTTGGTATTTTAATAGGGATTGCATTGAATCTATAGATTGCTTTGGGTTGTATGGACATTTTAATGATGTTGATTCTACCGATCCAGGAGCATGGTATATTCTTCCACTTGTTTATATCTTCCTCTATCTTTTTTTTCTTTTTTAATACACTGAGGCCACATTTATGTTGATAAATGTGTTCAGTATTTTTTTATTTTTTATTGATTTCAGAGTGGAAGGGAGAGGGAGAGAAAGAGATGGAAACATCAGTAATGAGAGAGAATCACTGATCAGTTGCCTCCTGCATGGCCCCTACTGGAGACTGAGCCTGCAACCTGGGCATGTGCCCGTGACCAGAATTGAACCTGGGACCCTTCAGTCCGCAGGCTGACACTCTATCCACTGAGCCAAACCAGCTAGAGCTATCTCTTTTTTCAATGTCCTGTAGTTTTCAGAGTATGGGTCTTTTACCTCCTTGGTTACATTTATTCCTAAGTATCTTAATTATTTTGTTGAAATGGTAAATGGGCTTTTTTTGTTTTTGTTTCTCTTTCTGAGAGTTCACTGTTGGTGTATAAAATCTATGGATTTTTGGGTCTTCATTTTATATCCTGCTACATTTCTGAATTCATTTATTAAATCTAGTAGTTTTTCTATGGAGTCTTTAGGCTTTTCTATGCACCATATCATGTCATCTGTGAATAATGACAGTTTTACTTCCTCCTTTCCAATTTGGATTGCTTTTATTTCTTCTTCTTGTCTGATCACTATGGCCAGGACTTCCAGAACTATGTTAAACAAGAGTAGTAAAAAAGGACATCCCTGTCTTGTTCCTGTTCTTAGGGTGAACGGTTTTAGTTTTTGCCCATTGAGTTTGATGTTGGCTATAGGTTTGTCATATATGGCCTTTATTATGTTGAGATATGTTCCCTCTATTCCCACTTTACCAAAGAATTCTTATCAAAAAAGAGTGTTGGATTTTGTCTAATGCTTTTTCTGCATTGACTGATATGATCATGTGATTTTTGTCTTGCAATCTTGTTATATGCTATATCATATTTATTGATTTGTGAATATTGTACAAGCCTTGCATTTCTGGAATAAATCCCACTTGGTCATGATATACGATCTTTTTAATGTATTGCTGGATCTGGTTTGCTAAAATTTTGATGAACATCTATGTTTATCAGAGATATTGGCCTGTAGTTCTCTTTCTTTGTAGTGTCTTTTTCTGGTTTTGGAATTAGGGTGATGGTGGCCTCATAGAAATAGTTTGGAAGTATTCCTTCCTCTTGAATTTTTTGGAATAGTTTGAGGAGTAGAGGTGATAGTTCTTCTTTGAATATTGGGTAAAACTCCTCTGTGAATCCATCTGGACCAGGGCTTTTGTTTGCTGGAAGTTTCTTTTCTTTTTTACTGCTTCAATTTCATCAGATTTATCAGCCTATTCAGGTTTTCTGATTCTTCCTGATAGAGTTTTGGAAGGTTGTATTTTTCTAGGAATATGTCCATTTCATCCAGATTGTCCTGTTTGTTGGAATAAAATCGTTCATAGTATTTTATTACAATCCTTTCTATTTCTGTGGGGTCAGTTATTACTTCACCTTTTTTATTTCTGATTTTGTTTATTTGAGTCCTCTCTTTTTGTTTCCTGGTGAGCCTGGTTAGATGTCTATCAATCTTGTTTATCCTTTCAAAGAACCAGCTCTTGGTTTTATTGTTCTTCTGTATTGTTGTTTTGTTTGTTTTTTTTTGGTCTCTATGTCATTTACTTCCCCTTGATATTTATTATTTTCTTCCTTCTACTTGTTCTGGGTTTTTCTCTTTCAGATTATTTAAGTTGTAGTGTTAGATAACTTATTACCAGTTTTTCTTTTTTTTTGTTTTTTATTTTTTTATGTAGGCCGGTAGTGCTATGAACTTCCCTCTCAGGACTGCTTTCACTGTGACCCATAGGTTTTGTATTGTTGTGTGTTCATTTTCAGTTGTTTCCAGGATGTTTTTTATTTCTTCTTTGATCTCTTTGGTAACCTACTCATTGTTTAATAGCATGCTATTGAGCCTCCATGTACTTGATTGTTTTTTTAGGATTTTTACTGTAGCTGATTTCTAATTTCATGCCATTGTGGTATGAGAAGATGCTTGATATTTCAATCTTCTTGAATTTGTAGAGACTTAGCCTGTGTCCTAACATGTAGTCTATCTTTGAAAGTGTCTTATGTTTATTTGAGAAGAATGTATATTCTGTAGCTTTGGAGTGGAATATTCTGAAAATGTCAATTAGTTCCATCTGTTCTAGAGTGTCATTTAAGATTGCTGTTTCCTTGTTGATTTTTTTGTCTAGTAGACGATTTATCCAGTGATATCAGTTGGGTATTAAAGTCCCCTACTATGATTGTATTGCTGTCGATCTCTCCCTTGATATTCTCCAGAAGTTTTTTATATATTTAGATGCTCCTGTATTGGGTGTATATATGTTTACGGAGTTATAGCCTCCTGTTTTATTGATCTCTGTAATATTATGAAGTAGCCTTCTTTATATCTTGTTATGGCCTTCACTTTGAGCTCTATTTTGTCAAATATAAGTATTGCTATCATAGCTTTTTTTTTTTCATTTCCATTTGCCTGAAAAAATTTTTCCTTCCCTTCACTTTCAGTTTGTGTGATTACTTTGTTCTGAGGTGGGTCTCTTGTATACAACATATATATGGGTCATGTTTTCTTACCCATTCAGGTACCCTATGAAGCTCCAAGCGATCCACACGTCCTCAGCTTGTATCTGTTTCCACAGGCCCTCTGCTTGTTTCTGTTTCCACAAGCCTTGGTGCAAGCAGGCAGAGCCAATCTGCCCTCTTTGTTTGTCTGCCAATTGTCAGTCTTAATCACTCAAGCTTCTCTTTCTGACAGGGCTTTAGGTGGGGTTGGTGCTGTTTTGCTTTCAGAGAATAAGATGGGTATTTTTTCCTGACTCAGAGCTATTCCTCCATGAGTGGCCCAATATATTACTCTAGCCTTGGTTGGTCAGAGATCTTATATGGAGACCAATGAGATTGGCTGGCAACTTGGAGTTTTTTATCAGTTTGGTTCCCAGAATAGTAGGGCATACTGGACCCTCTTCCAATCCAGTCACTGAGGGCTCCTTGGGACTATTCAGGCCCATAACCTTGGCCTCTGTTTTTGTTTCCTCTGTAAAGCTCAAACGGTAGGAGTGGCAGGCTCTATTACCTGCCTTGAGGCTACTGGGAGGGGCTAGCTCTTCTGGGGAGAAATGGCCACTTAGGTTTGGAAGCTTAAGAATGTCCCAGTGCAGGACTCCTGGCCATGTCTCCCTGCCTTGCTTACCTCCCCAGACTCTCCTCCGACACCTCAAGTCTGCGCCAAAGCCTCGGGTGAGTTTTGCAATGGAAAAGTCATGTGTTCTGGGTTTAGAGGATAAAAGCAAGGACAAAACTACTATGAAACTGCACTGTGCTGCTTGGGGCACCTTTCACCTTTCATGGTGCAGCCTTTTGCAGCTGTGATCTTGGGTCCAGATTCCCTGGCAGTCAGCAGCCCTGTGACCTTTTCCTTTTCACAGTTGGATGTTATGCCTGTCACCAATGGACATAGCTTTGGTGCAATGCAGCTTCCTCCTTATCTTCTCGGCCTGCTGGCTGGTTGCCCGTCTCAAACCCATGTCCCCATTCCTACCAGTCTCCAGGCATCCTCTGCCCTTTATTGTTGTAAATTGTCTCTTCACCTGTGTCTAATTTGTTAATTCTGGGTGGATGTTCTCTGATTTAGTTGTATTTCCAGTCTGGCTCCAGGATGAGATGCACAACACGTCTACCTACTGTTGACCAAAAAGCCTTACTGAAAACATAAACTGTCAATTAATATATATAAGATGTTTTATATGCTGTATTCTTACAATAAAGTAAGCTAGAAAAAATTATAAGGAAAAAAAAGACACATTTACAGTGTTTATTGAAAAAAATCCACATATAATTGACCCTCACAGTTCATACCCATGTTGTTTAAGGATCAACTGTGTTAATAATAGACAAAGTAGATTTCAGAGCAAGAGATAAATATCTCAGAGATACTGAGGGTCATTTCAAATGACATAGGAATAAATTCATCAACATTTATGTAGCTAAATATTTATATATCTAATATTTGAGCTTCAAAATACCTGAAGCAAAAGCTGATAGAACTGCAAGAAAAAATTATTGAAATTTATAGTCATAGATTTCAACATGCCTCTGCCAATAACTGATATAACAAACCCACAGAAAATCAATAAAGATATAGGAGATTTGAACAAACTATCTACCTATTTGATATAACTAATATTTACATAGCACTCCTACCAGCAGCTGAATACAAGTTATTTTCAAATGCACAAGAAATAGTTATTAATGTTATTTTTTGGATTATAAAACAAATCTAATTAAATATATAAGTATTGAAATCATACAATATATGTTATCTGACCATAATTAATTTTAATAAGACAATAGTAACATAAAAATATCTGAATATTTCCCAAATATTTGGAAATTAAATAAAACATTTATACATAACACATGGGTCAGAAAAGAAATCTAGTAGAAATTAAAGAGTATTTTTAACTAATTAAAAATTAAAGAAATAATATATTAAATTTGGGAGTATGTAGTTAAAGCTGCGTTTAGAGGAAAACTTATAGTACTAAGTGCCTATATTAAAAAAAAGAACATTAATGACTTCTGCATATGCCTTGAGAAGCTAGAAAAAAAGAACAAATTAAACCAAACATAAGAGAATAAATAAAAGGATAAAAAGCAGAACTTTTAAAAAAGAAAACAAAAGCAATAGAGAAACCAATGCAACTAAAAACCAAAAAACTAAGCCTCTGCCATTCTCATATTAGATTCCAATTTGAAGTACTTGTTTAATTACATCTATATATGAAGTGACCAAAGAGGATTATTGAGAACTCTTATGTCTGTTGTGATCTACATTTGGGCCTTACCAATACATTCTTAAATTTTTAATAGTCTTTTATGCATCTCTCTCATAGCTCCTTATCTAAATCACACACTCTGGAGAAAAGATATTATGTTCTATGGCTCTTTTATCTACCTCCTAAATCTAAATATAATGTTGAATGATACATTGTTTTTGCCTAATAAATACAATCAGAATTCAATTCAGATGAATGGCAAAATTAAATATTTACTTTCTACCTTTCTATCATTAAATATTTACTTTCTACCTTTCTATCATTCTACAAATGGCATAGAATTTGTCTACAGGATATCGCTAGCTAATTATGAAAACTGAAAAACTCATTCACAATCTCTAGATCTCAGCTTCCTCACCAATAAAATGGAATTGCCCCACATTTCACAATAAACATTGCAGTTTTTTAAAAAATGGTCTTTTGATTATTTGAATGGGCTTATAAAATGTAGATTAAAGTGCAAATGCAATTCAACATAAGAGCTTTTGTTAATAGAGGGAATATTTATATCATTTTGTTGTTAATATTGTTACAGAGCAATTTCTGCTTTAAATTCTAACAGAAGATGTAGCTAGTAGTGGTATAAATTAATTAGAACTTGTATTCTCACAAACCTAAAAGCTAAAAGTGTCAACTCAGACAACAGTTCACACTCACCATTGTTGATGCCATCATCTGGTCACTAGGTATCTGCTAGGCAATATTCAAGGCATGTGACCAAGGAAATGTGCCAATGCATGCATCCTTTTCATCAGAAAAGCAAAATCCTGCCTAAAACCCCCAGCCCACCCTCAGCAAATTTTGGCTTATATCTCATTGACCAAAATTGTGTCACTTGGGTGCCCATAGCTACAAGACAGGCTGAGAAAGCAATTAGCTTTCCAACATCTGCAGTGGAAGGCAGAAAAATAAAAGGGTTTGAGAGTGCCCAGTGGATCAGACAGCCCTAGTGGTTCCCAGATAGCTTATTTTGTCTAGGCACAGGAGTAGACCTCACAGCTCCTCCCATTCTAGGGGAATGGTAGAAAACAGCATGGAAGTCAGCATCTAAAGATTTGGTTCTGTTGTAGAACTGTCAGTTGCTAGCTATGACTTTCAATGAGCTGTAATTTATCTCTTTGAACTCAATTTCCTCATCTATATATCAGAAATAATGGTACCTACTTCAAATGTGGAGGATAAAATGAGAAAATGGATGCTAAAATTGTGGGTAAATATTTAACTCTTATTATCATGCTAATCTAATCTAATAAAAGGGCAATATGCAAATTAACTGTCACTCTGTCGCAAAGATGGAGGTGCCCATAGCATCCGTGCCCCAGCCGAGGAGGGAAGGAGGACGTCTGGGCAGGCAGCACACACAGCTCGGTGCACATACCCAGCCCAGCGGACACAATGCAGGGCTGGGGGCGTGCTCTCAGTGGCCACTGAGCAGCTTAGAGCATGCCCCCACCTCAGCAGACAGAACAAAGGGGGGCCTCTGTGCATGAGCTGAAGAGGAAACACCTTGTCTGACCTCTCATTGGCTAAGCTCCCTGTACGCCACCACTCACAGTGTTCTTGGTAACTTGGGTAATAAGAATCCAAGGAGGTGACCTAGGGTTTTTCCACCACACTCCTGGAGGAAAAAACTAAGGTCCGCTGCTGAAGGGGCTAAGAAATGTCATATCCTGCCCTAGCCAGTTTGGCTCAGTGGATAGAGCCTCAGCCTGCCAACCGCAGGGTCTGGGTTCGATTCTGATCAAGGGCATGTACCTAGGTTGCAGGCTCCTCCCTGGCTGGGGCCCAGGTCAGGACTCATGCAGGAGGCAACCAATCGAAGTGTCCTTCTCACATTGATGTTTCTCTCTGTCTTTCCCTTTCTCTTCCAAGCTCTCTAAAATCAATGGAAACATATCCTCAGGTGAGAATAAAAGAAAGAAAGAAAGAAATGTTATATCCTATGAAAGACACATCTTGAAAATGCCTAAAGAAAGTTGTCATTTTTTCATGGTGAAGGGACCAGAGCCTGTGTTGATGAAAACACTGTGGCAGCTGCAGTGGCTGGCAGTGGCAGCAGCATCGGGGTGATGGGGCTGGCACCTTCCCCTGATCAGCCCGGTCACCTCCTGCAGAGGGAGGCCAGTCTGCTCTCACGGGGAGCAGACCTAAACCATCAGTAGGACATCCCCTGAGGGCTCCCAGTCTGTAAGAGGGGCAGGCTGGGTTGAGGGACACCCACCCCAGTGCACAAATTTCGTGCACTGGGTCTCTATCTACACTAATAAAAGAGAAACATGGTAATTGGCGTACGACCGCTACCCTTTTCATTCGCTAATCAGTGAGATATGCAAATTAACTGTCAGCCAAGATGGCGGCCGGCAGCCAGGCAGCTTGAAACTAACATGAGGCTTGCTTGCCTCAGTGACGGAGGATCGTTGGAGGAAACCAACGTTCCCTGCCTGCGGATGCAGGCCTCTGAGCGGGCAGTTTAAGAAACATTGTAACAAATACCGCTGGACTTCAGCCAGCAGATTCGCAACATTGTAAGCAAAGGCCAGAAACCTACTTTCAGCCAAGGAGGCCTAAGAGCTGTAGCCAAGCCTCAAGGTAAAGCTGGCCCAGAATAAAAAAGAAAAAAAAAAGAAAAAAAGGAGCGGTTGGGAACTTCAGTCACTCCCAACCTGAAAACAGCCCTCAGCCCCTCACCCAGACTGGCCAGGCACCCCAGTGGGGACCCCCACCCTGATCCAGGACACCCTTCAGGGCAAACCAGCCAGCCCCACCCATGCACCAGGCCTCTAACCTATATAGTAAAAGGGTAATATGCCTCCCGGCACCGGGATCAGCGTGACAGGGGGCAGTGTCCAAACCCCCTGATCGCCCTGCGGCTCTGTGTGTGACAGGGGGCGGGGCCCCAACCCCCTGAGCAGCCCTGCTCTGTGCCTGATAGAGGGGAGCTCCCCAACCCCTACCACCCCCATGGGCCCTGCTCTGTGTGTGATGGGGTAGAGCCATAACCTCCCCATCGGCCCTGCCCTGAGTGTGAGAGTGGTGGCGCTCCAACCCCCTGATGGGCCCTGCTCTGTGTGTTACGGGGGGCAGCGCCCCAACCCCCTGATTGGCCCTGCTCTGTGCGTGACAGGGGGTGGCGCTGCAACCTCCCCATTGACCCTGCCTTGAGTGTGACAGGGGACGGTGCCCCAACCCCCCAATCGGCCCTACCCTGAGCGTGACTGAGGGTGGCATCACAACCACCCAATCTGCCCTGCTCTGTGCATGATGGGGCAGTGCCCCAACTCCCCAATTGGCCCTGCTCTGAGCCTGACCAGGGGCTGCAACTAGGGATTGGGCCTGCCCTCTGCCACCCGGGAGCAGGCCTAAGCCAGCAGGTCGTTATCTCCCGAGGGGTCCCAGACTGCGAGAGGGCACAGGCCGGGCTGAGGGACCCCGCCTCCCCCCCGAGTGCACAAATTTTTGTGCACTGGGCCTCTAGTATATATATAAAGAGGTAATATGGTAATTGGTCCTAACGGTGTCCCAGTCACAACCGTTCAACAGGCTGCATGCCCACAGGAGCTGGTGGGCAGGGACGGGGGCGGGGACTTGCACCACCGGGACTTGAGGCTGCTGCTGGGGGCAGCCTCCCCGACAGAGGCACACGCAGGCCACTGCACCACCCAGCCTGGAGGGGGGCATCAGGATGGGGGCAGCCCCCCCGACGGAGGCGTGTGCAGGCCCGTCGCACTGCCTGGCTTGGAGGGGGGTGTCAGGATGGGGGCAGGGCCTCGGAGGAGAGCTCTCAACACTCCTGTGCTAGGGTCTGAAGGTGCGGAGAGGAAGGGAGAGCAGATGAGCAGTTAGGGGGTTTAGGCCCGGAGGGAAGAGCAGATAGGCAGTTAGGGGGATCAGGCCAGGAGGGGAGAACAGATGGGCAGTTAGGGGGATCAGACAAGGAGGGGAGAGTAGTTAGGGACATCAGGCCGGCAGGCAGGTGAGCACTTAGGACAGTGATGGCGAACCTATGAACTCATTTTTTTGGTTGATTTTTCTTTGTTAAATGGCATTCAAATATATAAAATAAATATCAAAAATATAAATCTTTGTTTTACTATGGTTGCAAATATCAAAAAATTTCTATATGTGACCCGGCACCAGAGTTAAGTTAGGGTTTTTCGAAATGCTGACACGCCAAACTCAAAATGTTCGCCATCACTGACTTAGGAACTAGTGGTTCTGGATTGTGAGAGGGATCCCAGATTGGAGAGGATGCAGGCCAGGCTGAGGGACGCCCCAGCCCTGCCCCCCCGCCCATGCATGAATTTCGTGCACCAGGCCCTTAGTTATTTATAACAATGCAACAACAAGTATTAAGGTTACATAATTGGATAAAACATGAAATGCTGGTAAATCCATCTGCTTTCACAAAGCAAGTTGGAGAATGTCTGCCCTTAATAGAGTTACAAAGCACTTCTATAATTCTTTACTTCTGAAAAATCATATTTCCCCCCACAACTTTGGAACACATTTGGTTTCCTCTGAGTGAACCATAAAGCACTTATGTGAGCATAAAGCTTCTTTATCTTCCAACAAAGGGCTCAAAAAAATAGTCATCCAACAAATTTTAAAAGTTCTTTTGCAACTATGAGAAGCCTTTGCATTTTAAAAGTAACATGGTACTGCCCTAGCAAGTTTGGCTCAGTGGATAGAGCATTGGCCTGTGGACTGAAGGGTCCCGGGTTTGATTCTGGGCAAGGGCACATGCCCCGGTTGCAAGGTTGAACCCCAGTAGGGGGCATGCAGGAGGCAGCCAATCAATGATTCTCTCTTATCATTGACATTACTATCTTTCTTGCCCTCTCCCTTCCTCACTGATATCAATAAAAATATTTTTTAAAATAAATAAATAAAATAAAAGTAACATGGTATTTCTTATAGAAAAGCTAACCATTCTCTGATTTATCTTCTTAAAATATATCATGTCCTAAACATAAATCTGTGATGATGGAGAAATTATTTTATATGAATCTTAAATTTATATACAAATATAAAGATATAATCATTATAAATAACATACAGTTGGCTAATTTCTTAAATCCCTTTCTAGGACTCATCTCTGCTTCTACATTCTACTCAGAATGTGAGTGTAAATGCACAGAACTCTGAAGGGGAGGTCACTGGAAGATTAAAAGTGGGTGAGTGAGGCTTCATCACAGTGCTTTGCATATATGTGGTCCATGAACATTGTGCTAAATTAATGAGTTTTTTTTCTTCTAAAGAATTCAAAGTTATTTATGAACAATCAATGTATGAATTTAGAAAAATATCATGTTGTGCTGACCACAGAGAATAAGTAGCATCAGGGGACAACCGTCTGAAGTATTTTAATTAAAGCTATTTTGATTCCAAGAAATAGAGGAGCATTCAAGGTACCACAAGAAACATAATGATTATTACAGGATATAAAAGAATCTCACAGAGACAAAAGAAAAATAACCAAAGTAGTTGGCTTCAAAAAGCAGAGACCAGGGGCTGAGACCCGAAAGTATTTGTTTTTTCTCTCTCCTTCATTCTCTCCCTCTCTCTCTACCTCCTCCCTATATGTCTCTCTCCCCCTCTCTGCCATGTACCCCTGCTTCCCAGTGTATATTTGCCTCTTTCCCTTGGGTATTACAGCTGCATCTGTTCAAACTTTATATGACCTCCAGGACCTCTCCAGTTTATCATCTGATTAGTTGTAGTTCTCAACACCAACCAATTTAGTCTTTAATTCCATTAATTCTAAATTCACGACTTATCTTCAACTGAATGCCCTTGGGCAGGCTATGAAAATCTATCCAACCAGAAAAGACCAGAGAATAAGGTCACATGGGAGTGAAGTCACATAAAAACTTTCATGGTAAGAAAAAGGATTCAGGCAAAACAAAAATGTATAAAAGAAATAACAAAAGGGTAAGCCAGCATGTAAAAGAAAAATGTATACATTCTCTACTATCAGCACTCTATATGTTTGCCAAATTTAAGAAATTAGATGGCCCTTTTGATTATGGGAAAATAGATTTAAGTTATACTGCCAACACAAGTTGGTTAATTTTGTGTTTTTCTTCTTTCTTTCTTTCTTTCTTTCTTTCTTTCTTTCTTTCTTTCTTTCTTTCTTTCTTTCTTTCTTTCTTTCTCTCTTTAATGTTTTTATATGTATGATTGAGTTTATTGCAAGAAATTGTAAGAGAAAATGGAGTTGAAGAAAGAAAAGAAGTGAAGACACACCTGGATAGGGGTTTTCACAGTGGGCCTACTATCCGCAGGCCTCAGCAGCCCTTCCATGGATCCCTCCAATTCTCTCACATCAAAAGGTTGATCTTGCAAGTAATTTCCATGTTGTAGATCCTCCAGCAAATTTCATAGTTCTACCTCTTCCTTCAGTGGCAAAGCTTCTCATAGTACCTGCATCTATTGATGTCCTCAATGAACACATCCACGCTGAGGATTCTGTTTAAGGTTCTGTATGCCCCTTCCATGTTCCCTTCATATACCACCACAGTCCTGGCAATGAACTTCACATGTCCTGCTATGACCTTGGAATTAAGTCCTCAATCTGTAAGACCCCAAGCTCTCGGGACTCAGTTGACGTAAAGCCTGCTCACAACAGGAAGTGGAAAAAAACAAACAAGCACACGTGTTTCTTCTTTTAAATGGCTGTTTTCACAAAACAGAATAATGTTACATTGGAAACTACAGCCATGTGTAAACCTGATGGTTCCATTTTATTATACTAATACAAGAACTCCATATTTTATGTTGTTTTAATCTTTATAACTTATTCCACAAAATTAATTGTATTTCTCTTTTGCTTAGAAGTTTGTTTGATCACTAAGTCCAGTGAAATTCTCAGTGTATCTAGAGATAAACTTGAGCTTATTGGGCATACATGTTCTTGAAACTTGTCTAAGTCAAGTGATATGTTCTTGATTAATTATATAGTATTATAATTTATCTTTACAATCATTTCTTAAAATTCTTTAAATGACTAGCTTTAAAATGTTTGTGGGATTTTGCCCATTTTTGTCATTATTTCAACAAACATTTATCAAATGCCTATGTACCAGTCTCTATATGCTGCCAAGTAATTAATAACATATAAGTGTTATTATTTTTTAGAAATTACAAAAGTAAATAACTCCTTTTATATTCTTAAAAATGATTTAAAACAAATCCTCGTTTCCTCATTTAATTTTTGGTTGAATGTGGATTTTCATATAACATCCAAGGGAATTAGAAATAATAGAAGTCTGTTACCAATTTCATGAATAAAAAAACAAAACAAAACTGAAAGCACTAAAAAAGCTAATTTGCTCCAGAAGGAACAGCTAGTTAGTAGAAAAGTCAAACCAGGAATGACCCCAGGACTTGTTTTCTCAGCCAGGAATGTTTCCAAGAGCCCTCCCTCTCTCTAACCAAATTTCCTTAAATTATGGCATGCCTGTAACTGTTATAGCTGTTACAAATATAGTTACCATTTTTTTTTAGTATTTTGGGTTGTTTTTAGTGTAGTTTA
Source organism: Myotis daubentonii (assembly GCF_963259705.1). NCBI lineage: Eukaryota > Metazoa > Chordata > Mammalia > Chiroptera > Vespertilionidae > Myotis > Myotis daubentonii. Next base: position 123,801,337 of record NC_081841.1, read on the forward strand.
TTTCTAATATTATGCCATCGTGGTCTGAGAAGATGCTTGGTATGATTTCAATCTTCTTGAACTTGGGGAGACTTTGTGACCCAATATGCTCTATTTTTTAATGTGTTCTATGAGCACTTGAGTAGAAAGTATATTCCGTGGCTGTGGGGTGAAGTGTTCTGAAGATGTCAATTAAGTCCATCTGACCTAGTGAGTCATTTAGGATTGCTGTTTCTTTGCTGATTGTTTGTCTAGAGGATTTATCCAGTGATGTCAGTGGTGTATTAAAGTCCCCTACTATGATTGTATTGTTGTTGATCTCTCCTTTGATATCTTCCAGGAGTTTTTTTTATGTATTTGGGTGCTCCTGCATTGGGTGCATTTATGTTTATCAGGGTTATATCTTCTTATTGTATTGATCCCTTTAGTATTATGAAGTGGCCTTCCTTATCTCTTGTTATGGCCTTCACTTTGAGGTCTATTTTGTCTGATATAAGTATTGCTACCCCAGCTTTCTTTTCAATTCCATTTGCCTGAAAGATATTTTTCCATCCCTTCACTTTCAGTCTGTGTGAGTCCCTTCTTCTGAGGTGGGTCTCTTGTAGACAGCAAATGTATGGGTCATGTTTTTTTATCCATTCAGCCACTCAATGTCTTTTGGTTGGAGCATTTAGTCCATTAACGTTTAAAGTTATTATTGAAAGGTACTTGTTTGTAGCCATTTCTTTTTTTGTGTCGCTGTTTTCTTTCTGAGTTTTTTTCTTCTTCTTTTTTACCAGTCCCTTTAGCATTTCTTGCATTGCTGGCTTGGTGGTGATAAACTCCCTTAGCCTTTTTTTGTCTGTGAAGCTTCTTATTTCCCCTTCAAGTTTGAATGATAGCCTTGCTGGGTAGAGTATTCTTGGATTCAGTCCTTTGCTTTGCATCACTTTGTAAATTTCTGTCCATTCTTTTCTGGCCTGACGTGTTTCCGTTGAGAAATCATTTGATAATCTAATGGGAGATCCCTTGTATGTAACTTTCCGTCTCTCTCTTGCAGCCTGTAAGATTCTCTCTTTGTCCTGAACATTTGCCATGGTAATTATGATGTGTCTTGGTGTGGGTCTTTTCGGGTTCACCTTGTCTGGGACTCTCTGTGCTTGTGTGACTTTTTTCTTCCCCACCTCAGGGAAGTTTTCTGATATTATTTCTTCAAATAGGTTTTCTAATTCTTGTCCTCTTTCTGTTGTTCTGGCACCACTATTATTCGTATGTTGTTTCATTTCATGTTGTTCCAAAGCTCCCTTAGGCTCTCCTCCTGTCTTTTAATTTTTTTCTTCAATTTCAGTTCAGTTTGGGTGTGTTTTGCTTTCTTGTCTTCTAATTCACTAATTTGGCCCTCTGCTTCTCCTAGTCTACTGTTGATACTTTCAATGGTGTTTTTATTGCAGCTATATCGCTCTTCATTTCTTCTTGGTTCTTACATAAGTTATTGATTTTTTCATCTGTTTCTTCTTGCTTCTTGCATAAGTTGTTGATTTTTTCCTCCATCCAGTTTATGCCCTCAAGGACCCTTATTCTGAATTCTTTTTCTGTCATGTTGCATGCCTCTGTATCACTTTGCTGCTTTTCTGGTGAGTCCTCCTTTTCTTTCCTTTGGGGGTTTCTTTGTCTACCCATGTTTGATCTCATCGACATATCTAGATGTTGAGTCATTCAGTGGCTGCTCTCTGGGTGGCAGTGGCTCCTCGGGCTGTGGTTGCTCCTCGAGTGGTTGTGGTAGCAGCTGCTCCTCAGTTGGCAGCAGCTCCTCTGGTGGGTGCTGTTCACAGCTGTGGTGGCTCTTCTGGCTGGTTGGGAGAGGCTTCACGTACAGCTGCTGTTCCTCAGACAGAGGGTGTGGTGATCAGGAGCCTGCAGTTGCTTGGATCTGCTGCGTTGACTTAAAGTCACAAAATACAACACAATAAGGCACAACGTACCAGGCACTGAACACAAATGTATTCACAGTATTAATAACCTCAAATAAAGGTGACCACCCAAGTTAAGAGAATTAGAGGATAAGGAAGAAAGAAGAGAAAAAGGGAAAAGAGAAAAAAGAAAAGAAAAATAAAGAAAAAAGAAAAAAAAAGGAGTGCAAAAATGAAATTAGGAAAGAGAAGGGGGAAAAAAAGAGTTAAAAGAGAGAATGAAGTAGAAGAGGGGAAGAGACTATTTATATGAGGAGAAAACTCCTATAGAACCGGCACTAATCCCAACAAATTCCAGTAACAGATCCCTGGAAATGAATGCAAACTACAAACAACCAATAATATCAAGTGAAGCAAGGAAAAACAGAAGCACAAAAATAACCAGGGTGGGGGGGGGGCAGCAGAAAAAGAAAAAGAAAAAGAAAAGCAAAACAACTTCACACCAATCCTAAAAAAAACCCAATAATATACTCAACAATCAAGCTAACAACAACAAAACAATAGAAAGATAAAAGAAAAAAAATTTTGGATAGTGAAGAAAGATAAGATAGAGGTATATAAGGATTTAGAGCAGTGGATTAGAAATAGGATATATAAGTAGGGTGAAATTTTGACAGGGAGTAAAAAGAAGGAATAGGGAAAATCTAAAGCAGGAATAAGGTAAGAGAAACAGGACAACAAAAGGGGAAAAGTGAGGAAGAGGGTTTTAGCATAGAGGTAAAATTTTTTTTCTATTTTTTTTTAATTTTATTTTTTTTCTTAATTGAATCTTTATTGTTCAGATTATTACATTTGTTCCTCTTCCTCCCCCCCCATAACTCCCCTCCTCCCAGTTCCCGCCCCACCATCCGCCCTCACTCCCCACCCACTGTCCTCATCCATAGGTGCACGATTTTTGTCCAGTCTCTTCCCGCATCTCCCACACCCCTTTCCCCCCCAAGAATAGTCAGTCCATTCCCTTTCTATGTCCCTGATTCTATTATGATCACCAGATTATTTATTCACTTGATTCTTAGATTCACTTGTTGATAGATGCATGTTTGTTGTTCATAATTTGTATCTTTACCTTTTTCTTCCTCTTCCTCTTCTTAAAGGATACCTTTCAGCATTTCATATAATACTGGTTTGGTGGTGATGAACTCCTTTAGCTTTTCCTTATCTGTGAAGCTCTTTATATGACCTTCAGTTCTGAATGATAGTTTTGCTGGATAAAGTAATCTTGGTTGTAGGTTCTTGGTATTCATCACTTTGAATATTTCTTGCCATTTCCTTCTGGCCTGCAAAGTTTCTGTTGAGAAATCAGCTGACAGTCGTATGGGTACTCCTTTGTAGGTAACTGAGTTTCTTTCTCTTGCTGCTCTTAAGAGTCTCTCTTTGTCTTTTGCTCTTGGCATTTTAATTATGATGTGTCTTGGTGTGGTCCTCTTTGGATTCCTTTTGTTTGGGGTTCTCCGTGCTTCCTGGCCTTATAAGTCTATTTCTTTCACCAGGTGAGGGAAGTTTTCTGTCATTATTTCTTCAAATAGGTTTTCAATATCTTGCTCTCTCTCTTCTTCTGGCACCCCTATAATTCGGATGTTGGTGCGCTTGAAGCTGTCCCAGAGACTCCTTAAGCTATCTTTGTATTTTCGGATTCTTTTTTCATTTTGCTTTTCCGGTTGGGTGTTTTTAGCTTCTTCGCATTTCAAATCTTTGCCTTGATTCTTGCGGTCCTCTGGTCTGCTGTTGGGAGTCTGTATAATATTCATTATTTCAGTCCGTGTATGTTTAATTTCTAGTTGGTTCTTTATAATAACATCGAGGGTCTCATTAGATTTGTTGAGGATCTCATTAAGTTTATCAGCGGCTTCTAGACAGTTCTTGAGAGACCTTAAAAGTGTGGTTCTGAACTGAATATCCTCCATTGACAGTTTTGTCCTGTTTCTTTGTCTCCTCATTTTTTATGCTTTCTTGGTGCACCCCCCTAGTGGTCTTTGTGCACAGTCCTCCTGTAGTTAAGCCTTGATTGTTGTAGTTAATACTAGGGGGATTTGACCTCCAGGCCAGCTGGCTGTGAGAGAGGTAAAATTGAGGTAGAGAAAAATGATGCTAAAGGATCGATGAAAATAGAATGTAGAACACTAATCCCAAAATAAAATAAAGAGAAAATAAAATGACACTTTAAAAAATGGTAAAAGTAATAATACTGGTTAAAAATAAAAATGTAGGAATTAAAGGGTAAAATCAGGTGATGGAAAAAGCAAAAAAAAAAAATGGCTTCTTAGTTAAAAGGTGAAAAAAGAACAAAAAAATAAATAAAAATTTGCAGTAGTGAAGGTCCTTTGGTTCTTGTACTCTTCAGTCTGGCCCGCCTTAGTCCTGCCAGGTATTCAGGAGAGTGTTAAATTTCCCTGCGACACACTGTTCCTCCAAGTTGTAAACCACAGTCCTGATTTTAACGCAGGCCGTATTTGTGTCCCAGACTGCCTTAATTTGTATTTACCTAAGAGTCAGTTTGTGGCTCAGCCTCTGGGTGGCAGTGTTTTTGGGTTAGCCTCTGAGGTTATACAGCCTCTCTATCCTGTAGCTAGGGTTTATTTTCTCTATTGCACTTAAAACTGGTTTGGGGAAGTCCACTGCCCAGACCTGGTTCTTTGTTACCCTGCTCTGTCTAGTTACCATTTTTGACAACAAAGAATTTACTGGGGAAAAAAGTTTCCCATTGGAATTACTTTGGTTTAACCTGTTAGCCTCAAATCTTGACTTTTAACCTTAGTTTCATGCCTGATCACTAAAATTAGTGATTTCTATTAAATAATAGCGTCCCGATGCACAAAATTCATACAAGGGGCTCGGCCCCCACCAGTTCGGCTTCATCTGAAAGGTTGTCCTGAAGGACGTCCAGAATGACATCTGGTTTAATTAGCTTATTACGCTTTTATTATTATAGATTTGGTTGGAAAGCCTCTTATGTTGAAAACCCTGAGCTAAGGATTATAACTCAGTTCACCAAATCCAAGATTATTTTCAGTAGGTGACTTCTGGCAATCAAAGTTATTCCAGCCTCACATTTTCTAAAATAAGTTAAATTTAGCCAATCCAGATATTAAAATGTAACTTATGTGACCTAGCCAAATTAACCCCATTTAATTAAATGAATAGTTATTTATCATTAAACCACTGAAAAAAAATGGCAATCAATATAGCCAAAACTAAAAGTCTTAAATTCCAAAAGAAATCAAGCACTGAAAAGCAAGCACTAATAGCTAGCATTTCAAATCTTTGAGCTATGTTTTTTCTTTTCTTTTTATTAAATTTATTTGGGTGATATTTGCTAATAAATTTATATAGGTATCAAGTGTATATTTCTACGATATACATAATCTTCATGTTGCATTATGTGCCCACCACCCAAAGTCAAATTATCTTCCATCACCATATATTTGACCCCATTGAGCTAAAAGATATCAAATCATAAGCAACAATAATAGAATCTTACCTTATAAATTCAGCTCTGGTCACTACAGTTAATTTTCTTTTGATTTAAAATAACAGAAACTCATTCTGGTTAGCCAAAACATGAGACACACTCAGAAGTATGCAAATTGTACTCAGATGGGTTTGTGAGATTTGATATTTGTTTTGAAATGATGTTATCTTAAATTCAAGCAATCACAGTGGACTGGGGAGGGCTGTTAATGAGGCATATTGTATGACAGGAAGAATTTGATTGTATTTTCACTAGACAAACCCTAAGACAATTTCATAAATTCATCAGATCATAAAACCTTCCTTTATTTATTTCCTGAATGTTTTATTTATTTCCTTCCTTACATTAAAAATTAATTTTACCAGGTAGCTGTTTTACTTATCACCAAGATAGAATTTAAATTTTATTTCTTAAAGACCTTTCCTACAAAAGATTACTTGCTCAGTTATAATCCATGTCCAGCTAAGTTATAAAAACTAGTAAGTTATTAATAAGAGTTAAAAGACCAATTATAAACTTAATTATTTTAAGAGATTACTATCCCTATTATTTTGGGCTTGTTATCTTTGGAGAACTATTTTTTTGAAGTGGAAAACACATTTAAATTTAACATTCAATGTCTATATTTTTATAATATTAAAATGAAACTTTATTCACTACTGTACCTTTATTTAAATAGTACCCTTTACTGGAGTGCCTCCTTCTCCCTCAGTAGGGAACCATAAAGTGTTTCCTCAAGGTCCACTCAGATATCATCTCCCCCAGCGTTCTGTTTCTGACCCCCAGGGTGGACCATGAATTACTTGTTGAGGTTCTCATTGAACATTGTCCATGCTAGTATCGTGGCATCTATCAAATTGTCCTGGAACTAAATTTATATGCTTTTTTCTTTTATAAACTATGAACTTATAAACTGTGAGCTACATCTCACTCACTTATATATCCTCAATTTTTATAGCACAGGACCTTGAGCATAAAAAATACAATAAATTTGTGTTGAACAGAAACTACATTTTCTTTTATTTAAGCAAATGCTTATATGGTTTGCTACTAAGAAAAATTAGGCAACTAAATTAATTTGTTGAAGATTTCATCAATATATATAAAACAATGATTACAGAAAAAAGTCATTAATTTAACACCTTTTACTTAATAAAGCCTCCTAAAATTGTTATGTAAACCTCCAGCAAGCAAAACTCTTTGAACTCTTACCGGATAAATTATTTCAGATTTTTTTCTTCTTAATTTTAAACTCAGATAACTGTATATTGAAGATAACTGTATATTCATCACTTAATGAAAATCAGTGTTTATACATAAGATATATCAGTGACCCAGGTATATGATGACACTGAATCACTGGGTGACTGAGTCTGAGTGAAAGCTCAAAAGAAAAAAAATACAAGCAACTATCAAAAAAATTAAGGCAGGCTTCCTTAAGAGAAAGAAGATAAAAGAGGAAAAAATGAATCCACTTTATAAGGGACACACACACACACACACACACACACACACACACACACACACACTCTTTTTTTTTTTTAAATGTTTATCATTTTTTTAAAAAAAATTAAATCTTTATTGTTCAGATTATTACAGTTGTTCTTCGTTTTTACCCCCATAGCTCCCCTCCACCTGGTTCCCACCCCACCCTCTGCCCTTACCACCACCCTCCCCACTGTCCTCATCCATAGGTGCACGATTTTTGTCCAGTCTCTTCCTGCACCCCCCACACTCCTTTCCCCCCAAGAATTGTCAGTCCACTCCCTTTCTATGCCCCTGATTCTATTATATTCACCAGTTTATTCTGTTCATCAGATTATGTATTCACTTCATTTTTAGATTCACTTGTTGATAGATGTGTATTTGTTGTTCATAATTTGTATCTTTACCTTTTTCTTCCACCTCCTCTTCTTAAAGAATACCTTTCAGCATTTCATAGAATACTAGTTTGGTGGTGATGAACTCCTTTAGCTTTTCCTTATCTGTGAAGCTCTTTATCTGACCTTCAATTCTGAATGATAGCTTTGCTGGGTAAAGCAATCTTGGTTGTAGGTTCTTGCTATTCATCACTTTGAATATTTCTTGCCACTCCCTTCTGGCCTGCATCGTTTCTGTTGAGAAATCCGCTGACAGTCGTATGGGTATTCCCTTGTAGGTAACTGACTTTTTTTTTCTCTTGCTGCTTTTAAGATTATCTCTTTGTCTTTTGCTCTTGGCATTTTAATTATGATGTGTCTTGGTGTGGTCCTCTTTGGATTCCTTTTGTTTGGGGTTCTCTGCGCTTCCTGGACCTGTAAGTCTATTTCTTTCACCAGGTAGGGGAAGATTTCTGTCATTATTTCTTCAAATAGTTTTCAGTATCTTGCTCTCTCTCTTCTTCTGCCACCCCCATAATTCGGATGTTGGTACGCTTGAAGTTATCCCAGAGGCTCCTTACACTATCTTCATATTTTTGGATTCTTTTTTTTTCTGGTTGGGTGTTTTTTGATTCTTCATATTTCAAATCTTTGACTTGATTCTTGGGATCCTCTTGTCTGCTGTTGGATCTCTGTATAATATTCCTTATTTCAGTCAGTGTATGCTTAATTTTTATTTGGTCCTTTTTCATATCCTCGAGGGTCTCACTAGATTTATTGAAGGTCTCACTCAATTTATGGGCAGTTTCTAGAAAGTTCTTGAAAAACCTTATAACCGTGGTTTTGAACTCTATATCCAGTAGTTTGCTTTCCTCCATTTCTGTAATTTGTGACCTGTTTCTTTGTCTCTGCATTTTTTATACTTCCCTCTGTTGATAGAGTGGCTTTCTGTGGTAGGTATCCTATAGGGCCCAGTAGCTCAGGCTCCCCAATTACCTGAGGCGGAAACTCTTTATGCACCCCTTTGTGGGCTGTGTGCCCAGGCTTGTTGTAGTTAAGTCTTGATTGTAGTTGGTATCACTGGGAGGAATTGACCTCCAGGCCAATTGGCTGTGAGAATCAGCTGTGTTTATGGTGGGAGAAGTTCTGTGCTTGAGACACCCTTATGGGGCAAGACTTGCTTCAGTGGGGCTTTGGTGCTCACTGAGTCTGCCCCCTTATTGTGTCCCTTATGGATCTGAGGAGTTGTAATCTGGATGGTTCCACTCTGACCACTGGGTACACTGGCTCTTGGATCTCTAAGGAGTTGCTAATTTAGCCTCTGTCTGAGGTTACCCAGCAGGAGCTATGAAGAGATCTGCAGATTCCTCTTCTTTGTTTTGGGTTTGGAGGTGCTCAGATGAGGCCCAGATGTGAAGCAATGCAAGCTGCTGCAGGGCCTTGGGCCTTCTTTTGGAAGTTCTGGGTCTCTCTGACCCAGCTGCATTTCGTTAGGTAATTTTAGATTGCAAAGGGCCAGGTCATTCATATGCAAAAGTGTCTGGGCACAGCTTGGGTGGGGCGGGGTCTCAGGGAATCAGCAGGGTGGAGCAAACAGCTATGGCTGCTCCTCAGTCCTTCCCTAAGAGGCCCCGCGTCTCCGTGTCCCGCGGTAATTGCTGCAAGCACCTCTGAGAGAAAGCTGCCCTCGAGTTCCGCCCACTTCCAGATAGTCCAGTTTCTCCCCATATGAGTCTGGGTCCCCAGAGACTAGCCTGGAACTGGAGTTGAGAGCAGGAGCATGTGTCTCCCTCCCGACTGAAAAAGACAACTGAATCCTCAGTTGCCATCTCTTTCCGCGCGCTTCTGTACCTCTGCACTTTACTTCCTCACCTCCTCTGAGTCTCAGTGTGCTTTTCTCTTTCCTTCTAGTTGTATAATTTCCACTCAGCCAGCCTTCCTGTGGTTCTGGATGATGTCCGTTTTGTCTTTTAGTTGTATTTTTGAAGTGGTTGTGCGAGGCAGCAATTTCAGGTGTTTACCTATGCCGCCATCTTGGTTTCTCTATCCAAACACACACTCTTAAATGAAGGATCAGTGAAGGGTTTTGAGGTATAAATTAATAAAATAACATAAGAATACATTGGTGACCATGTCCAAAATAGATTCACATATTAATTAAAAAGCTTCTGTTTAATTTCTAGCAGTTATCTATCAACTTTAATGAGGAACACAGGGACACATTCACAAAAACTATAAGGTATTCATTTTCTCAATAAATTTACTTTTCTAGATAATAATATAAAGCTAACATGCAAAAGAACTAGGTAACACTTGTAATTCTGTAAGCAAATGATGAGAGCTGTGTTTTAGAAAGATTAACCCATTATGCTGCCAGGGTTAGAAAAATTGAAAGTACGAAGTGAAATTATGCAATAAAATGATGAGTATAGGATCTTATTCACTCCATGAATATAGGATCTTATTCACTCCATGAGGTGCCTGGCCCATAATAGCACTGGTTACATGTTTGCTGAATACAGTAATGATCTGAAAGGCAATGGGTCTAAAGCACATGTGAAGGAATTAAACTTGGAGGAGAAAGTGATGCCTTTGTCACTGAAATAAAAAGAAAGGAGTGAAGAAGACAAAAATGAGTTTGGTAAGGGCAGAAATTTGAGGGAGTTCTTCCATGGTGATGTCTGTTTTTACCATGGAATAAGAAGTGAGGACCTCTTCTGGGGATAAGGGCAGAGAAGATAATCTGAGTGTGAGTCATTTTCGCCATTAAAGTGAGCCATTTATAAGATTGTCTTTCATAAATCTCACATTTCATAGTATAAAATTCTTATTTAGTTAATACTCAAAAGAATGCAGATTTTAAATAATATGAATGGCAGAATTAAATTGTTTTTGGCAGGTTTCAAAAAACCTAAAAATTAACTTTTAAATAATTTATGAATACATATATTTGATAAATATTAGCACAGATTTGACAGGAATTAATTTTAACAATATAATAGCTTTAGGCTTAGAACTTAAAAACTCATAAAATAAAATAAAAACTATTGGTTAAAAAATTCTAAATATTTTGTAATTTGCTATTGCTGGATGAGATGGAATGTGTAAAAATAGAGATCATGACACTGCATGTAGTAAACTCTTTATAATACTGTTCCAATTAATCCTTCAGGTCCCAAAATGGTAGAAGTCCAGAGTCAACAGTTTCAGATCAGTTCCAAAGAAGGCAAATCACTGTTTACTGTTGATGAAAGCAAAGTTGTGGTTGGTACAGACAGACTTCGAGTAACTGGTATGTACTAGCTTTTTTATTTTATTTTAATTGAGATATAATTGGCATGTAAATTAAATTAGTTTCAGGTGTGCAACATAATGATTCCATCTTTGTATATAATGTGAAATGATCACCACAAAAAGTTTAGTTAATATTCATCACCACACATACTTATAAATTTTTTCTTATGATGAGAACTTCTAAAATTTACTAAAAAACAACTTTCAAACATGCAATACAGTATCATTGACTATAGAAGTATGGCAGGGGTGGGCAAACTTTTTGACTCGAGGGCCACAATGGGTTCTTAAACTGGACTAGAGGGCTGGAACAAAAGCATGGATGGAGTGTTTGTGTGAACTAATATAAATTCAAAGTAAACATCATTACATAAAAGGGTACGGTCGTTTTTTTTTTTAGTTTTATTCATTTCAAACAGGCCGGATCTGGCCCACGGGCCGTAGTTTGCCCACGGCTGAACTATGGTATAGATTACATCTCATGACTTTAATTTATAGCTGGAATTTAGTATCTTTTTATTTTCTTCACCCATTTTCCCATCCCACACTCCCTTCTCTCTTAGAACCACCAATCTGTTCTCTGTATCTACATATTCAGGTTTTTTTAAAAAATATATTTTATTGATTTTTTTTACAGAGAGGAAGGGAGAGGGATCGAGAGTTAGAAACATTGATGAGAGAGAAACATCGATCAGCTGCCTCCGGCACACCCCCCACTGGGGATGTGCCCACAACCAAGGTACATGTCCTTGACAGGAATCAAACCTGGGACCCTTGAGTCCACAGGCTGATGCTCTATCCACTGAGCCAAACCGGTTAGGGCCATTTTCAGGTTTTTTGTTTGCTTGTTTAGATTCCACGTATAAGTGAGATCATAATGTATTTGTCTTTCTCTGTCCGACATTTCACTTAGCATAATGGCCTCAAGATCCAGCTATATTGTTGCAAATGGCAAGATTTTCTTCTTTTTAAAGGCTGAATAGTATTCTACATCACATCGTCTTTACCCATTCATCTGTAGCAACTCTTGAGAAAAACAAACAATATCCCATGGAGTACACATCTGCAAAAGCAAATTATACTTTGGGCACATTTACTCTTTCAGGCAAATAAGAAAATAGTAATTTGAATTTGTTGGCTTTTCTTCATGGCATTTCTTTGGAAATTCTTTGGTATTCTCATAGAAGAATGAAATACTCCTCACAAATCTTTACCCACTCTTTCCTTCCACCACATTGTTACCCTTTATCTCTCTCCACTGGTGTAACCCAAAAGCTTATCATAAATTTCTCTATCATCTGCACAATATTAAACATGACTTTTGCAAAACAACCTTCTTCCAAGTCTCTTTTATTCCCATTATGTGGGGTACTTGGGTTCCTTATCTATACTAATAGAAGCCTACATCCGTGGTCAGCAAACTGCGGCTCGCGAGCCACATGCGGCTCTTTGGCCCATTTAGTGTGGCTCTTCCTAAGCCTTAGGAGTACCCTAATTAAGTTAATAACAGTGTACCTACCTATATAGTTTAAGTTTAAAAAATATGGCTCTCAAAAGAAATTTCAATTGTTGTGCTGTTGATATTTGGCTCTGTTGACTAACGAGTTTGCCGACCACTGGCCTAGGTGGTCCTCGTGCCCTCGCACACGACGTCATCACAAGATGTCTGCCACAAGATGGCCACCACAAAGATGGCCACCACAAAGATGGCTGCCACAAGATGGCCACCACAGATGGCCATGTGCACAGTGGAGGCCAGGGGGTCACGCGGCTCTTCACAGCACAGAGGAGGCTGGCCGCGGCAGGGGAAGGCAGTTGTGGGTGATCAGGCCAGCGGGAGAGTGCAGTTGGGGCTGTCAGGGGAGGGCAGTTGGGGGCGATTGGCCAGAAGGGGAGCAGTTAGGCATCAATAGGGTCAGCAGGGGAGTGGTTAGGGGGCGATCAGGCTGGCAGGCAGAAGTGGTTGTGGCAATCAGGCAGGCAGGCAGGTGAGCTATTGGGAGCCAGCAGTCCCGGATTGTGAGAGGGATGTCCAAGGGGTCCCAGATTGGAGAGGGTGCAGGCTGGGCTGAGGGACAATCCCCCTCCCCCATGAACAAATTTCATGCACCGGGCCTCTAGTATTTTTACAAAAAACATTTCTTTATTTTAAATAAATATAAGATGGGGTTTTGATATGACTCATTTTTAGGACTGAAAAGAAGAAATTTTATTTTTAAAACTGTTCACATGTTCTAAATTTACTTGCTGAGCTTCTGTAAAGACTAGAAGACATACAAAGGCAGACACTAGTTTAATTCATCCCAGTACTTTTTTTGTTTTAATCCTCACCTGCCGGAAGCCAATTCCAACATGTCATAATTGCAAGAGTTTCATCAAAAGGTTGATGGAACTTGAGGACTCAACAAGGTTGAGTCACAAATGTAGCCACCTGAGAATGGCTGAGGGCATTTCCCCAAACCTGAAAAGGGATGATTGTTGGCTGCCAGACAGCTCAGGGCATCTTAATCTACATGTTATTGCCTCCTATTGGCGAAACTCCTGAACAGCCGTAGGCGATTCTTCCAATCTGACAATGCTTCTGTATATGAAACCCTGACCCTTTGAAGTGTATATCTCTGCCTTGCCTCAAGACAATTTGTGTTAATAAAAATGATGGGGTCCTGAGGTGAGGAGAACTTAGATCTTAGTTTCCTTTAAACTAGTCTCCTCTGACCCCCAAATGTCTTTCAAAATTAAGTATCATCTCTGGACTCCTATGTAATCTACGCACAGCCTTCTCCAGATTTCCTGAACCATTCTTGATGCCGGAACAAGAACCCCAGAACTCACCTAAGGATATGTTTATTGATTTTTTTTAAAGAGAGGAAGGAAGAGAGGGAGAGAGAGGCATTGGTTGCCTCCTGCATCCTCCCTGACTGGGGATCAAACCAGTAACCTAGGTATGTGTCCTGACAGGGAATTGAACCCAAAACTTTTTTGGCATACAGGGTACCAATCCATTCAGGGCATCCTGATACTTTTATCTACTATTATGAAAACCAATATCAATTTTATTCTCTCATATATTGTTACCAATACTCATAAATGAAAATAAGAAATAATGTTCCCTGACTCAAAAAAAGAAAAAGAAATACACTCAACTCTAACATGAAGTTTTGTGTCATATATAATTCCTAACAAAACAAACTATAAAACATAACCTATGTTGCAGCATACTACAAGGCAGTAGGGTCTTTTTCTTACTAAAATAAAAGACACTAAGAAATCTAATGAAAGGAAATTGAGTATTACCTAGTTAAAAAAAAAAAAAAAGCCAGGTTTCCCAAGTGTCTTGGTTATCAGAAATCACTCCTGCACAGTACAGAGAATATTGGCTTTGAAGATCGAGCTTCTAGTCCAGTGGTTCTCAACCTTCTGGCCCTTTAAATACAGTTCCTCATGTTGTGATCCAACCATAAAATGATTTTCATTGCTACTTCATAACTGTAATGTTGCTACTGTTATGAATCATAATGTAAATATCTGATATGCATGATGGTCTTAGGCGACCCCTGTGAAAGGGTCATTCAACCGCCAAAGGGGTCACGACGCACAGGTTGAGAACCGCTGTCTAGTCCCATCTGAACAATTACTAGCTGTATGACCGCAGGCAAATTACTTAATATGCTTTGATAGTTTTCTCACATTAATTAATTAATTAATTAATTAATTAATTTAGTTTTATTGCTTAAAGTATTACAAGGGGTATTACATATGTCTCCTTTTTTCCCCCACCCTTGACAATCCCCTGGCCTCCCCTACCCCCCAGTGTCTTATGTCCATTGGTTATGCTTATATGCATGCATATATGTCCTTCAGTTGATCTCTTACCCCCGCTTTCTGCCCCCCTACCCTCCCCGGCCTTCCCGCTGCAGTTTGACAGTCTGTTTGAGGCAGCTCTGCCTCTGTATCTATTTTTGTTCAAAAGTTTATAATGGTCTCTATTATCCATGAATGAGTGAGATCATGTGGTATTTTTCCTTCATTGACTGGCTTATTTCACTTAGCATAATGCTCTCCAGTTCCATCCATGCCGTTGCAAATGGTAAGAGTTCCTTCCTTTTTACAGCAGCATAGTATTCCATCGTGTAGATGTACCACAGTTTTCTAATCCATTCATCTACTGATGGGCACTTAGGCTGTTTCCAGATCTTAGCTATGGTGAATTGTGCTGCTATGAACATATGGGTGCATATATCCTTTCTGATTGGTGTTTCTGGTTTCTTGGGATATATTCCTAGAAGTGGGATCACAGGGTCAAATGGGAGTTCCATTTTTAGTTTTTTGAGGAAGCTCCATACTGTCTTCCATAGTGGCTGCACCAGTCTGCATTCCCACCAGCAGTGCACAAGTGTTCCTTTTTCTACACATCCTCTCCAGCACTTGTCGTTTGTTGATGATAGCCATTCTGACAGGTGTGAGATGGTACCTCATTGTTGTTTTGATTTGCATCTCTCGGATGATAAGTGACTTTGAGCATGTTTTCATATGTCTCTTGGCTTTCTGAATGTCCTCTTTTGAAAGGTGTCTATTTAGGTCCTTTGCCCATTTTTTGATTGGATTGTTTATCTTTCTTTTGTTAAGTTGTATGAGTTCCCTATAAACTTTGGAGATTAGGCCCTTATCAGATATGACATTGGCAAATATGTTCTCTCATGCATTGGGCTCTCTTGTTGTTTTGGTGATGGTTTCTTTTGCTGTGCAGAAGCTTTTTATTTTAATGTAGTCCCATTTGTTAATTTTCTCTTTAGTTTCAAGTGCCCTAGAAGCTGTATCAGTGAAGAAATTGCTTTGACATATGTCTGAGATTTTGTTGCCTTTGGATTATTCTAGAATTTTTATGGTTTCTCGTCAGACATTTAAGTCCTTTATCCATTTTGAGTTTATTTTTGTGTATGGTGTAAGTTGGTGGTCTAGTTTCATTTTCTTGCATATATCTATCCAATATTCCCAACACCATTTATTGAAGAGACTATCTTGGCTCCATTGTATGTTCTTGCCTCCTTTGTCAAATATTAATTGAGCATATTGGTTCGGGCCGATTTCGGGGCTCTCTATTCTATTCCATTGATCTATATATCTGTTCTTGTGCCAGTACCAGGCAGTTTTGAGAACAGTGGCTTTGTAATACATCTTGATATCTGGTATTGAGGTCCCACCCACTTTGTTCTTTCTCAAGATCGCTGCATGTATTCGGGGTCTTTTTTTATTCCAGATGAATTTTTGGAGAGTTCATTCTAGATCTGTGAAATATGCCTTTGGTATTTTAATGGGAAGTGCGTTGAATTTATAGATTGCTTTGGGTAGTATGGAGATTTTAATGATGTTGATTCTACTAATCCATGAACACGGTATGTCCTTCCATCTGTTTATGTCTTCCTCTATCTCTTTTTTCAACATCCTGTAGTTTTCTGAGTAGAGGTCTTTTACCTCTTTAGTTAAGTTTATTCCTAGGTAGCTTAATTTTTTTGGTGCGATGGTAAATGGGATTGTTTTTTAGTCAATCTTTCTGAAAGTTCACTATTGGTGTATAGAAATGCCATAGATTTCTTGGGGTTAATTTTGTATCCTGCTACATTGCCAAATTCATGTATTAAGTCTAGTAGTTTTTTGATGGAGTCTTTGGGGTTTTGTATGTATAATATCATGTCATCTGCAAATAAGGACAGTTTTACTTGCTCTTTTCCAATTTGGATGCCTTTTATTTCTTCTTCTTGTCTAATTGCAATGGCTAATACTTCCAGTACTATGTTTAACAGAATTGGTGAGAGTGGGCATCCCTTTCTTATCCCTGTTCTTAGGGGAAATGGTATTAGTTTTTGTCCATTGAATATGATGTTGGCTGTGGGCTTGTCATATATGGCTTTTATTATGTTGAGGTATGATCCTTCTACTCCCACCTTGCTGAGAGTTTTTATCAAAAATGGGTGTTGGATTTTGTCAAGTGGTTTTTATGCATCAATTGATATGACTATGTGGGTTTTTTTCTTTCAATTGGTTATTGTGATGTATCACGTTTATTGATTTTTGGATATTGTACCATCCTTGCATCCCTGGGATAAATCCTACTTGGTCATGGTGTATGATCTTTCTGATGTACTGCTGGATCCAATTTGCTAAGATTTTGTTGAGGATTTTGGCATCTATGTTCATGAGGGATATTGGCCTGTAATTCTCTTTCATTGTGTTGTCCTTACCTGGTTTGGGTATTAGGGTGATGCAGGTTTCATAGAATGAGCTTGGGAGTGTTCCTTCCTCTTAAATTTTTTTGTAGTAGTCTGAGGAGGATAGGTTTTAGTTCTTCCTTGAATGTTTGGTGAAACTCCCCTGAGAAGCCGTCTGGTCCTTGGCTTTTGTTTCCTGGAAGCTTTTTGATGACTGCTTCAATTTCTTCCATAGTTATTGGCCTATTGAGATTTTTAGATTCTTCCTGATTGAGTTTTGGAATGTTGTATTTTTCTAGGAATTTGTCCATTTCCTCCAGGTTGTCTAGTTTGTTGGAGTAGAGTTGTTCATAGTATTTTTTAACAATCATTTGTATTTCTGTGGATTCTGTTGTTATTTCGCCCCTATCGTTTCTGATTTTGTTTATTTGGGTCCTTTCTCTTTGCTTCTTGGTGAGCCTGGCTAGAGGTTTGTCAATCTTGTTTATCCTTTCAAAGAACCAGGTCTTGGTTTCATTGATTTTCTGTATTGTTTTTTTGTCTCTATGTCATTTATTTCTGCTCTAATCTTTATTATCTCCTTTCTTCTGCTCACTCTGGGCTTTTCTTGTTGCTCTCTTTCTAATTCTTTGAGTTGTAGAGTTAGATGATTTACTACCATTTTTTCTTGTTTTTTGAGATAGGCTTGTAGAGCTATAATCTTCCCTCTCAGGACTGCTTTCATTGTGTCCCATAGATTTTTGGATTGTTGTGTTTTTATTGTCATTAGTTTCTTGGATGTTTTTATTTCTTCTTTGATCTCATTGGTAACCCAATCAATATTTAATAACATGCTATTCAGCTTCCAAGTGTTTGAGTATTTTGGGTTGTTTTTTGTTTTGTTTTGTTTTTTTTTTAAATATATTTTATTGATTTTTCACAGAGAGGAAGGGAGAGAGATAGAGAGTCAGAAACATCGATGAGAGAGAAACATCGATCAGCTGCCTCCTGCACACCCCCCACCGGGGACGTGCCCGCAACCCAGGCACATGCCCCTGACCAGAATCGAACCCGGGACCCTTCAGTCCGCAGGCCGATGCTCTATCCACTGAGCCAAACCGGTTTCGGCTTTGGGTTGTTTTTATTGTAGTTTATTTCTAATATTATGCCTTCATGTTCTGAGAAGATGCTTGGTCTTATTTCAATATTTTTGTATTTGGGGAGACTTTGTTTGTGACCCAAAATGTGGTGTATTTCTGATGTAGTGAGTCATTTAGGATTGCTGTTTCTTTGCTGATTGTTTGTCTAGAGGATTTATCCAGTGATGTTAGTGGTGTATTAAAGTCCCTTACTATGATTGTATTGTTGTCGATATCTCCTTTGATATCTTCTAGGATTTTTTTTATGTATTTGGGGGCTCCTGCATTGGGTGCATATATGTTTATCAGGGTTATATCCTCTTGTTGTATTGATCCCTTTAGTATTATGAAGTGGCCTTCCTTATCTCTTGTTATGGCCTTCACTTTCAGGTCTATTTTGTCCGATATAAGTATTGCTACTCCAGCTTTCTTTTCATTTCCATTTGCCTGAAAGATATTTTTCCATCCCTTCACTTTCAGTCTGTGTGAGTCCCTTCTTCTGAGGTGGGTCTCTTGTAGACAGCAAATGTATGGGTCATGTTTTTTTATCCATTCAGCCACTCAATGTCTTTTGGTTGGAGCATTTAGTCCATTAACGTTTAAAGTTATTATTGAAAGGTACTTGTTTGTAGCCATTTCTTTTTTTGTGTGGCTGTTTTCTTTCTGAGCTTTTTTCTTCTTCTTTTTACACCAGTCCCTTTAGCATTTCTTGCATTGCTGGCTTGGTGGTGATAAACTCCCTTAGCCCTTTTTTGTCTGTGAAGCTTCTTATTTCCCCTTCAAGTTTGAATGGTAGCCTTGCTGGATAGAGTATTCTTGGATTCAGTCCTTTGCTTTGCATCACTTTGTAAATTTCCGTCCATTCTTTTCTGGCCTGATGTGTTTCTGTTGAGAAATCATTTGATAATCTAATGGGAGATCCCTTGTATGTAACTTTCCATCTCTCTCTTGTAGCCTGTAAGATTCTTTCTTTGTCCTGAACATTTGCCATGGTAATTATGATGTGTCATGGTGTGGGTCTTTTCGGGTTCACCTTGTCTGGGACTCTCTGTGTTTGTGTGACTTTTTTCTTCCCCACCTCAGGGAAGTTTTCTGATATTATTTCTTCAAATAGGCTTTCTAAGCCTTGTTCCTCTTCCTGTTGTTCGGCACCCCTATTATTCGTATGTTGTTTCATTTCATGTTGTCCCAAAGCTCCCTTAGGCTCTCCCCCTGTCTTTTAATTTTTTTCTCCAATTGCTGTACAGTTTGGGTGTGTTTTGCTTTGTTGTCTTCTAATTCACTAATTTGGCCCTCTGCTTCTCCTAGTCTACTGTTGATACTTTCAATGGTGTTTTTTATTGCAGTTATATTGCTCTTCATTTCTTCTTGGTTCTTACATAAGTTATTGATTTTTTCATCTGTTTCTTCTTGCTTCTTGCATAAGTTGTTGATTTTTTCCTCCATCCAGTTTATGCCCTCAAGGACCCTTATTCTGAATTCTTTTTCTGTCATGTTGCATGCCTCTGTATCACTTTGCTGCTTTTCTGGTGAGTCCTCCTTTTCTTTCCTTTTGGGGTTTCTTTGTCTACCCATGTTTGATCTCATCGACATATCTAGATGTTGAGTCGTTCAGTGGCTGCTCCCTGGGTGGCAGTGGTTCCTCAGGCTGTGGTTGCTCCTCGAGTGGTTGTGGTAGCA
Organism: Myotis daubentonii; assembly: GCF_963259705.1. Classification (NCBI taxonomy): domain Eukaryota; kingdom Metazoa; phylum Chordata; class Mammalia; order Chiroptera; family Vespertilionidae; genus Myotis; species Myotis daubentonii. Next base: position 123,820,891 of record NC_081841.1, read on the forward strand.
GCTGCTCCTCAGTTGGCAGCAGCTCCTCTGGTGGGTGCTGTACACAGCTGTGGTGGCTCTTCTGGCTGGTTAGGGGAGGCTTCACGTACAGCTGCTGTTCCTCAGACAGAGGGTGTGGTGATCAGGAGGCTGCTGGTGCTTGGATCTTTTCATGAGAATCAGTACTCCACGTAGTTGCACTGTCCCCGATCCCGTGTCTCCGGGTTAGCAGCCGATCTCTGGATCTGAGGTCTTTGGGAGTACAGTATACGTTTCCGAAAAACAGCCTCTCAAGATGGAGGGGTCTCCGCAGCTGAGCCGGAGCTCCGGGAGAGATTTCAGCCTGTTTTCTCACTTTTAAAAGTGGATTTATTATGTCAACCATACTAGTGTTGCTGGATTAAGGTGATTAATGTATGCAAAGGACAGCAAGAGTCTTAGTAGGGCATTATTGCAGTGAGGGTAATAAAATATGTAGGACAAACAGCCAAAGAAACAGTTTAGGTTGCTTCAAACCCAAGCCATCCTACATAAGACATCAGTGAAGTGTACTTTTTCCCAGCCCAGAACTCCTTCCAAGCCATGGCATCAATTAGTAGAACTGGTGAGAAAAATCAATAAGCAGTTATTTATTACCTACATGCATGTACCAGAATTACCTGGAGGGCTTGTTAAAATATGTATATCTGGGCTTCAACCCAAGAGTGTCTGATTCAGTAGGTCTGAAATGGGACATGAGATTCTGCGTTTCTTAGCTGATGCTGTAGTGTCAAGGACCACATGCTGAGAACCTCTGTCCTACACTAATTTGACTAGAGTCAGTGGGAGAAGCTACATGTTAGCAACATATAGACACAGTATGTAGCACATACATTTAAGTTATCCTTTTTTAAAGATGTCATATTCTTATTCTCTTTCATAGGTTTATTTATGTATTTATTTTTGTCTCAAGCACAAAATTCTTCCAAACTCCTCTTCACTCCAGTGAAACTAATCAGATCAAGTATACTGCATCTGAAACTACTACTAGTATATACTATTTTCCTTGTCATTTATACCATTGAGTGTTGAGTGCATGAACAGTACAATTCTGACCTAGAATTTTACTCTTGTTAGTTTTCCAACTTATGATCAAAGAAATGCAAGAAATCCCACAATTCTGACTTCTTTCCTTGTTTTTTCACTATCCACGGATCCATATATATTATCTAGTTCAGGTTTTCTCAACCATAACACTGTGGATTTTTAAAATCCTCACCCAAGGATATGCTTATTGATTTTTAGAGAGAGAAGGGAGAAGTATAGAGATAGCAATAGAGAGAGAGATAGAGAGAGAGAGAAATATCGGTTGGTTGCCTCTCGTACATACCCCAAATGGGGATTGAACCCACAACCTTTTTGGTGTAGCAGATGTTGGCTCCAACCTAATGAGTCACCTGACCAGAGCTCAACCTTAACACTATTAACATTATGGGCTGAGGAATATTTTTGGTGTGAGCAGGGAACAGTGCAGGACATTTAGCAGCATCCCTGACCTTTATCCATAGGTCCAGTAGCATTCCTCCCCACTCCCTCATGAGTTGTGACAACAAAAATGGCTCCATGCATTGCCAAAAGTTATTTTTAGATGGTATGGGGGAAGAGGTAAAATCATCTCTCGTTGAAAACCACTGGTCTACCTTAAACCTATACTGTTTCTCTAGAATTTATTAACATTTACTAGTATTTAATGTTTACAATGTGTTAGTAAGCTAAATATCTATAGCACAAAATAAGACATGTTCCCTTTTAGGTGATGTGTATATTTCAGCTGATATGTAAAACATTAATTTGTTAGACATAGTCTGCTAAAGACTATAATAGTTATTTGGGTCAGGGGCTACAGAAAGAGCCTGAAGAAAGGGATCAGTTGGTGTCAGAGAGTGAGGGAGAGACAAGAGTAGTTCAGAGAAGGTTTCTCCAGGAAAGATAAATTTGAGCTGGTCTTAGAAAGTAGGTGAGTGTAGACCTTGAGTGAGTCTTTTGCCCTTTAGTGTTTCACAGGACCCCTTCAAGCATCTTTACCCAGTGATCTCTTATTGACTGAATGATATTGTACAGAATCAAATAAAGCAAATACAATTGATTGTGAAATTAAATTTCAAATCTTGTCAAAGGAGCAGGGTTTTTAAAGTCAAAATGATGTAGAAATACTGGACTCTCTAACAAACCCAGTAACAAAAGAAGACCTGAAAAGTCAGACTTGCCAGCAACTACAGAATTGAAAATGAACAAAAATGACGTGATAGGTACTTCAAAGATCAATAATTTTACTATCATAAGATTAAAATATTCATCCTTGGGAAGACTGACAATTCCCTCAATTTGACTATTCTTATGGCTTTATTGCAAATGTTAGATATTAGGTGAATAATATCATATTGTACCACTGTGGTAGGCAGAATTCTAAAGATGACCCCCAGTGACCTTTGCCCTTGTAAAATTCCCTCATCTCTGCATCTAGATGGAATTTGTAAATATGATGAGACATAATTCTAATGATTACATTATTTATATGCAAAGGGGAGATTATCTTAGTGGGCCTAATCTAATATCAAGAGATCGCTATAACAGAGAGTTTTCTTTGGCTGGTAGTAGAAGGGAAAGTCAGAGAAATTGAAAGTGCAAGAAGGATTTGTTGCTCTGTTGTTATATGAAGATGAAGGGGGCCATGTGATAGGAATTTGGTGGCTTCTAGAAGCTTAGAGAGGCCCTTGTCTGATAGCAAGAAAATGGGACCTCTGCCACAAAACCATGAGGAACTGTGCCTTGCCAGCAACCTGACTAAGCTTGGACACAGATTCTTGTCCAGAGCCTCCAGAAAGAGTCCTGCCTGGTTGACAACTGGATTTTGGCTTTATGAAACCCAAGCATAAACACTAAACAAACCCACTGGGCAGGACTTCTGACCTACAGAATTCTAAGCTAACAAATGACTATCATTTTAAGCTGCTGAGTTTGTCATAGAAATAGAAAACTAATACAGCCATTACACAATTTCAACTGTGTTGGAAAAATTGCACCATAAACAAAACTTGATTATTTCATACTAGAGGCCCAGTGCATGAAATTCGTGCACAGGTAGGGTCCCTAGGCCCAGCCAGCAATCAGGGCCAGTCTGTGGGGCAACTGGCAGAGCGATTGGGGGGCCCCTGCTGGCACCCACCTTGGCTGGTCTGGGGCCTGCAGGCTGAGGGAAGCTCCTGAATTGAGCGTCTTCCCTCTGATGGTCAGTGCATGTCATAACAGCCAGTCATTCCACCATTTGGTTGATTTGCATATTAGGCTTTTATTATATAGGACTAGAGGCCCAATGCATGAATTTGTGCATGGGTGAGGTCCGGCCGGCCTGGCCCCAATTGGCGGATCGGGGTCAGGCCTGTCGGGAGGAGGAGATGGCGGGAAGTTGGTCACCAGCCCAGCTCAATCAATCAGGGCCAGGCCAGTTGGGGGAGGAGCTGCGGGTGATTGACCAGTGGGCCCCGCCCCTGAATGGGGTGGGGGGTCCAATCAGGGGCCAGCAGCCTGGGGGAGGGGCCATGGGTGGTTGCAGGCCAGCCCTGCCCCTGATTAGAGTAGGGGGACCTATTGAGAGCAGAGCTGGCTGGGGGGAGGGTCCACAGGTGGTTGGCTGGCTGGCCCTGCCACTGATCAGGGTGGGGGGGCCAATCTGGGGTGGGGCCAGGGTTGGGGATGAAGGGCTGTGGGAGGGTGGCCAGCTGGGCCCTCCCCCTATTGAGGTGGGTGGGAGTGATCAGGGGTGGGCCAGTCGGGGGAGGGGCTGCGGGCCTATTGTGGTGGGGCAGGCTGATTGGGGGCAGGGCTGGCCGGGGGGATGGGAGGGGACATTTGGCTGGCCCATTCTTGATCGGGGTGGGAGAGTCCAATCAGAGGAAGGCCAGCACAGGGGAGGTGCCATGAGGTTGGCCGGCTGGCTCTACCCCATGAATGGGCCGGTTCACTGGCCACAGTGGGAGTCATAGCTCCAGTTGTTATGGTAGTTATGGCCATTACAGTTGCTGGCTTTTTATATATATTTAGACTAGAGGTCCAGTGCACAAAAATTTGTGCAATCGGGAGGGAGGGGGGTCCCTCAGCCTGGCCTGTGCCCTCTCGCAGTCTGGGACCCCTCGGGAGATAATGACCTGCTGGCTTAGGCCTGCTCCCGGGTGGCAGAGGGCAGGCCCAATCCCTAGGTGCAGCCTCTGGTCGGGCTCAGAGCAGGGCTGATTGGGGGGTTGGGGCACCACCCCCTGTCACATTCAAGGCAGGGTCAATGGGGAGGTTGCGGCGCCACCCCCTGTACACACAGAGCAGGGCCAATCAGGGGGTTGTGGCGCTGCCCCCTGTCACTCACAGAGCAGGGCCCATCAGGGGAGTTGGGGCTCCGTACCCTGTCACACACAGAGCAGGGTCAATCAGAGGGTTGGGGAGCTCCCCCCTGTCACGCACAGAGCAGGGTCCATCAGGGGGTGGGGGAGCTCCCCCCTGTCACACACAGAGCAGGGCCGATAGGGGAGTTGGGGCACCGCACCCAGTCACACTCAGGGCAGGCCAATCAGGGGGTTGGGCCGCCGCCACTGTCACACTCAGGGCAGAGCCGATGGGGAGGTTATGGCTCTACCCTGTCACACACAGAGCAGGGCCTGTGGTGGGGGGGGGGTTGGGGTGCTGCACCCTGTCACACACAGAGCAGGGCCGATCAGGGGTTTGGGGAGCTCCCCCCTATCAGGCACAGAGCAGGGCTGATCAGGGGGTTGGGGTGCCTTCCCCTGTCACAAACAGAGCAGGGTGGATAGGGAGGTTGTGGCCCCACCCCCTGTCACACACAGAGCCGCAGGGTGATCAGGGGGTTTGGGCGCTGCCCTCTGTCACGCTGATCCCGGTGCCGGGAGGCCTCGCGGCTCTGCTGATCCCGGTGCTGGGAGGCATATTACCCTTTTTCTATATAGGATAGAGGCCTGGTGCATGGGTGGAGGCCAGCTGCTTTGCCCTGAAGGGTGTCCTGGATCAGGGTGGGGGTCCCCACTGGGGTGCCTGGCCAGTCTGGGTGAGGGGCTGAGGGTTGTTTTCAGGCTGGCGGGTGACTGAAGCTCCCAACCTCTCCTTTTTTTCTTTTTTATTCTGGGCCAGCTTTAGCTCTGAGGCTTGGCTCCAGCTTTTAGGCCTCTGCTACTGAAAGCAGGTATCTGGTTTGTTTGGGTTCTATAGTCGAAACACTGTTTCAACTCCAGCTCTGAGATCCCGGCCTGCTGAAAGCATGTTTTTGGGTTTTTTTTAGCTTCTATATTTGTAACAATGTTTCAAACTGCAAGCTCAGAGGCCTGCAGCTTCAGGCGGGAACGTTGGAGTCCTCCGTCACTGAAGCAAGCAAGCCTCATGTTCACTTCAAGCTTCCTGGCTGCTGGCCGCCATCTTGGCTGGCAGTTAATTTGCATATCGATGGGAAGGGTAGCGGATGTATGGCTAATTACCATGTTTCTCTTTTATTAGATAGGATGATTTTGTACTTGTTACAATGATGACTAAGTTCTGTGAAATATAAAATACAATAAGAATATTTTCAACCCTAGCTGGTTTTGCTCAGTGGATAGAGCATCAGCTGGTGGACTGAATGGTCCCGGGTTTGATTCCTGTCAAGGGCATATGCTCAGGTTGCAGGCTCGATCTCCAGTGGGGGCCATGCAGGAGGCAGCTGATCAATGATTCTCATCATTGATGTTTCTATCATTCTCTCCCTCTCCCTTCCTCCCTGAAATCAATAAAAATATATATTTTTAAAAATTTTTCATAAACTTTAATTTTTCTTTTTTTTAAAATTGTGATGAAAAACATATAACATACAATTTTCCAATTTTTTTTCAATTATAGTTCACATTCAATATTATTCTGTATTAGTTTCAGGTGTACAACATAGTGCTTAGACAATCATATACTTTACAGAGTGGTCCCCCTGATATTTTAAGTACCTCCCCCCCCCCAGCCTGTACATAGCTATTATAATATTATTATTTTTTAAATTATTTATTGATTAAAATATTACATATGGTAAACTTTAAGTTTTCAAAGTAAATTGCAACTGAAGCTTTTCTCCACCACTAACTGTAGAAGCTTGGTTCCTTTTTAAATAGACTGACTCTAAGTAGCCTTTGGAGTTTATTGGATCAAACAAGGAAAGAAAAGTGATAAGAGAAGAGACAGACAGCCAGCTTCGCTCTGGGAAATGGGAAATAGAATTAAATGCTTTTCTTCACTTTTCTCCCTTCTGGTTACATGCACAACTGTCCCAAACCTGAAATCTAAGGGGAGAAATGAAGTGGCTCTTTCTTTAAAGTGGTACACACCAAATTTCTGACTTGCACAAAAATCTGATCTTGACTCAGATAATGAAGTGTTTTCTTGCCATTACCTTTGTCTTAAGTACTCAAAGAATAAGATGAAATCTCTAACTCTTAAGCAGCTTTTATAGAGAGTTTAGTTAGCTGGGAAACTGAAGAACAATTTTTAAATAAAAATTATGGAGATTAAACAATTTGACCAATTTAGAAATTGACCTAGGCTTTTAAGCAGTCTCATTTTCCTCCCTATAAATAGAATTGGTCACCAAGTAACTAAAATTAGCATGCCTGTTTTACTAACCCCAGTTACAGAACACATTATTGGAATAGCATCTGAATGTCATCTTAAAAAAATTATATTTCATTGCCAGGCCTCACTTCTGGCAGATGATAAATTGTTAGTTTGGCTGCCCCAAATGTATTTTAGTTCCTTGGCAATTATTTGCTAGGCTGGGTCCATTCCCCAATATTTGGTAAGAGAAATAGGATCCTGTAATAGGATTCATTTTCTTATCACGAATGAAGAAAACAAGATCTAGGGATAAGCCGGTCAATTTATTTTTACCTCTCTGTCAAGCTAAGCAGGATTATATAAAGTGAAAAGTGATGGTGTAGAAATGCTTAAATCACCCACAAAGCCATTGACAAAAAAGGAGCTGGAGAATAGAATTTAACAACTGAAGGCATAAACATAAACAAAGATGATAAGTCCAGGTACCTTAAAAAGACATGAAGGCAAATATCTAAAAGGTGCTTACTAGTATAAGTCATCATACCATTTAAGCTATATATCCAGCACATGCATCTCTGACCACTTTTTGATGCAGCTCTATGGACAGTTGATGGCCTGGTCTATCAGTTAAAAATCTTTTAGCTGAAAGGAATAAAAGACCAAATTAAAAATGGCTTAAACTATAAGGACATAATCCTATTAATAAAAGCCTATGCGGTCGTCACGCCCTCACACTGTGACACCCTCACGCTGCAATGAGTGATCACCAGGAGGCTGCGTGCACAGCAGGCACATGCCAGTGGGCAGGGCTGAGTGCGCATGTGGGTGGACGGGGGCTTGATGCTGTGTTCACAGGGTGGAGGTGGGTCCTATGGCTCCACGCGGCAAGGCCGGGGGTCCTGCCTTCGCACCACGCCTTCCTCTTTGGGGCAATCCAACCAGGAGCCCCAGATGGCTGGGCGGGGCCTACTTCTTTGGGGCAATTGATCACAGGGCTTCCACACTGTGAGAGGGCACAGGTCAGGCTGGAAGACTGCCCCCCCCGCCCCCACCCGAGTGCACGAATTTCATGCACCAGGCCTCTAGTTATCTCATATGAGAAATCTGGAGGTAGGATAGGTTGAAGTACTTCAGTGGTCCAGTAATATTTCACTCCAGCCTTGCTTCTATTCAAATATGTTGACATTCCCCTTTTAGTTGCAAAATAGCTCCATCAATTCCAAGCATCACTTCCCTGTGCAATGATTTCCAGCAAGAGAACCTTGATGGCCTTTGGTGATCTGGCCTCTTTAAGTTAACCTTCCAGACAAAATTCACCTCATATTAAATTACTTGCATTGCTCTTATAAGTGGCAGTTAACTATAATTTATTTTTTAACTCAATCTAATAAACTTTGATTTTTAGTGAGGAGTTTAAGGCATTCACATTCATTTTGATAATTGTTCTCTTTGGGTTTTTCTGGGTCATATTATTTCATAATTTTTATCTTTTAATTTTATTAAATTTTAGTCTGAAATAAGCCTGGTGTAACAGGAGATACAAAAAGACCAGATTATTCAGGGACTTGTAGGCCACTATAAGAAGCTAGAATTTGTTTTAGGGCCAAAGGAAAGACATTGGATTGTTTGGAACATATACTCCTTGGCTTGTTATACATTTCAAGATCAATATGACTATTGCAAGGGAGAATATATTGTTTGGAGGAAAGAATGGGAGCAGTAAGATCCAATGGAGATATAGTACAGGCAATAAATGATGTTGACCTGGCCTAGATGGTCATAGAGGGAAGCTAATGACTCCACACTAAGAATTAACATATAGAGACACAAATCAAATGGGTGTCAGGCATCCAGGGAGGGAATCAAAGATGAAAAGATTATATTTGTATCTGGATGATGTCATTACTGTCTGGGTAATGGAGATGACTGAGGAGGAGAAGAATACATTTGTAAAGCAGAGAGAACTGGCAGTTAATGTTTTAGATATATAAATTGAAGATATCTGTGAAAGAGCCAAGTGAATATATCAAGCCTGCTATTGGATAAGTGAGGGACCTATTGTTCAGAACAGCAATCTAGAATAGAGATGTACATGAGGACATCATCAATTAAGTGAACTCAGAGATGACAGCATTAGAGCCCATGTATAGGGAGAGCAGCCACCAACAGAGAGTTGTTGACAATGTGGTGGGAGGGATGTCACAATGGCCTTTTTCCTAGCACCAAGACAGACACTGTGTTCCCAGAATTTGAGATCCAGGAAAGGTAAGGCCCTTGGATTTGTTATCATGGAGGTCATTATTATATTAACAAGAGCATTTTTATTGGAGTTTTAAGCAAAGGACAGTTTGTAGTGGTGGCAGAGTGAATAGAATAGGAGGCAATACAGACATTGTATAGAAGTTTGGCTGTAAAGGGAGCAACAGATTTTTTTACCCTATTTAAAATGACCATTTCAGTTTATAAATACTCAATGGATACATGGAATTAATCTTAATAAATAGTTATCAGTGTAAATACAAAAATCTAATATATGTCTGGGTATATATATTATCCATTGTTTGACCAGAGGAATTAATATTGAACTCTGTGCATTTCTGTAACTGAAGAATCCAGAGGTAGCAGTATGTTAGAAAGAATGGAGCAACTTGGAACAATTTCCCCTCCAGTTTTTGGGCTCTGTCCATGACCTCCATTATTTCTGGGCTCTGCCCCATGAACTTTTCAACTGCTTCACCACTATTTCAATCCATCTTGTACCAAAATCTGACTAAATTTCCTCACATGCGTATCATTCATCATAAATTGTTGTAGGATCCAGAAAAGAATGGTGTCATTCAAATACTACTGATAGTAGAAATGACCACACCATTTACCATGTCTGATCTCAGTGATATATTCTTTAAAATTGTTAATATTATAAGCCTGGGCTTTTTTGGTCTGTTTATCACACTTTCTTGTATATATAATATTTATACAGGGTCATATTAGACAAGGTCATTTTACTACATGATTTATGTGACAACATTTTATAGTGGAATTTTTCCCCTTCCTATAATTTATATAATTTCAAATAATATGCTCTATTTCTCAAAGGGAGCAGATGTTACATCCCTTATATTTTTATATATAGTCTTGGTTGGGGATATTAAGTATGAGTAAAAACATAAAGAAAATATACTTAATTGAAGATCAACAATCATTTACTGAGAAATATTTTATGAAACCATTTAGAAAATATCTATTTTATTATATGTAAATAAGTTCTAAGGCATATTTACTTTGAGGCTAGAGTTATGATATAATCAAGTTCACATAATTTGGGCATTACAATTTCAATGATAGAGAAATTGCTCCCCTTATTAGAAGATAATGTGTATACGTTCGTATTATCAGTACATTGTCTGCTAACAGTACATTGTCTTTACGGGACACTCTATCATTGACTCTGGTCATATTAGAAGGTAATTGGCATGCATTTAAATCTAATTATGGAGTTATATTTTCTTGTAAATAGTCCCACTGGCACTATTAGAATAATTACACTTCTTAGAGGAAAAAGAATTGAAGCTGTGTTAAAATAAAAATAAAAATTTCAATCAAAATACATTGTAGTTTCTACCTTGTTTTAGAAAGGGTGCTTAGAATAGTCTTACTTTACATAATGGTCACCATTATCATTGAGGTTTGCTTAGGTGGTATTTATTTTTTATTTCAGAGAGGAAGGGAGAGGGAGAGAGAGATAGAAACATCAATGATGAGAGAATCATTGATCGGCTGCCTTCTGCATGCCCCACACAGGGATTGAACCTGCAACCTGGCATGTGCCCTGACTGGGAATTGAACCATGCCCTCCTGGTTCATAGGTTGACAGTCAACCACTGAGCAATGCCAGCCGGGCATTTAGGTGGTATTTTAAGGAATGTGTCATATTATAGTCTCATCCGAATATAATTTGTATGAATTATAACATTATTTTCATACAATGTTAACTTTCGCCTTTGTGTTCCTTTATTTCAGTTGATTACAGTTTTTGTGTTGATCATGTTACCAAATCTGATTTGTTATTAGCAAAATTTTAATTTTTTGCTAATTTAATTATATTTTACTTATTTGCCACATACTTTTATTTCTTGAATGAGAATGTATGCATTTGTTATGTCTTTATATTTAAACAAAATTTCTAGAGAAGCAGTAATTATAATGACAAAACTAATACAAGTAGTATTGTTGTGGAGAAAATGTGAGGATGTTGTGAACTGTTAAATCAGGAAAGACTGCTGACAAGACCTTTGCTCAACTTGGTGTCTGGGAAACTTTTCACCAGGTTTTCAATGGTAAGTATCAAAACTAGTACATGATTAAATTAAAAAACAAACATTTTAATTATTTTCAGTATTCCCTGAAGAGGAAATTCTGCACAATGTGAAAATATCTGCTGAGTTCTTTGTGGGACTAAGCGGGAGAGGAACAAGTTTTTTGCAGCTGTAGACCCTAAGTCTGGAGTGGGACCTAAACCAGGGGCAGACCCTAAAACAGGGGTAGGGTCTAAGCCAGGGGTGAAACCAAAGAATGAGGTATATTTCAGGAAAGGCACAGGGACCTAGGTAAATCATGATGAGTATGTATAGGCAAAGTGATGCTAGTTAAATCTGTGTGTATGCCCACAATATTAAAGAGAAATATCCTATCTAATAAAAGAGAAACATGGTAATTGGCGTACGACCGATACCCTTTTCATTGGCTAATCAGTGAGATATGCAAATTAACTGTCAGCCAAGATGGCGGCCGGCAGCCAGGCAGCTTGAAACTAACATGAGGCTTGGTTGCCTCAGTGACGGAGGAAACCAACGTTCCCGCCTGCGGCTGCCTCTGAGCGGGCAGTTTAAGAAACATTGTAACAAATACGTCCAACTTCAGCCAGCAGAATCGCAACATTGTAAGCAAAGGCCAGAAACCTACTTTCAGCCAGAGGCCTAAGCGCTGGAGCCAAGCCTCAAGCTAAAGCTGGCCCAGAATTAAAAAAAAAAAAAAGGAAAAAAGGAGCGTTTGGGAGTTCAGTCACCCCCAGCCTGAAAACAGCCCTCAGCCCCTCACCCAGACTGGCCAGGCACCCCAGTGGGGACCCCCACCCTGATCCAGAACACCCTTCAGGGCAAACCAGCCGGCCCCACCCGTGCACCAGGCCTCTACCCTATATAGTAAAAGGGTAACATGCCTCCCGGCACCAGGATCAGCGGAGCCGTGAGGCCTCCCGGCACTGGAATCAGCATGACAGGGGGCAGCACCCAAACCCCCTGATCGCCCTGCGGCTCTGTGTGTGACAGGGGGCGGGGCCACAACCTCCCTATCCACCCTGCTCTGTGCCTGATAGGGGGGAGCTCCCCCCCCCCCACGGGCCCTGCTCTGTGTGTGACGGGGTAGAGCCATAACCTCCCCATCAGTCCTGCCCTGAGTGTGAGAGTGGCGGCGCCCCAACCCCCTGATCCGCCCTGCTCTGTGGGTGATAGAGGGCAGCACCCCAACCCCCTGATGGGCCCTGCTCTGTGCGTGACAGGGTACAGAGCCCCAACCCCCCTGATGGGCCCTGCTCTGTGTGTGACAGGGGGTTGCTCCACAACCTCCCCATCGACCCTGCCTTGAGTGTGACAGGGGGCGGCGCCCCAACTCCCCAAATGGCCCTGCTCTGAGCCCGACCAGGGGCTGCACCTAGGGATTGGGCCTGCCTTCTGCCACCCGGGAGCAGGCCTAAGCCAGCAGGGCGTTATCTCCCGAGGGGTCCCAGACTGCTAGAGGGCACAGGCCAGGCTGAGGGACCCCCCTCCCCCCCCCGAGTGCACAAATTTTTGTGCACCGGGCCTCTAGTCCTATATAATAAAAGGGTAATATGCAAATAGACTGAATGGCAGAACAACCAAACAACCAATCAAAGCATAATATGCTAATGATATGCTAAGGCTGCTCAACTGCTCACTGTGTACTGTCCACCAGGGGGCAGATGCTCTGACTGGTAGATTAGCTTGCTGCTGGGGTCCGGCTGATGGGACTGAGTGAGATGGGCCACACATGCCCTAGAGCCCTCCTGCAGTCCCTCCCTGGCCTGATTGTGCACTGGTGGGGTCCCTCAGCCTGGCTTGTGCCCTCTCACAATCCAGAACCCCTCAGGGGATGTCAGAGAGCCGGTTTTAGCCCAATCCTGCAGGCCACTCCCCTTGGGAGGGCATCAGACGCAGGGCTCATGACTGGTGAGAACTATTGTGGCAGTCTCCTGATCAGGACTAATTGGGCGTAAGCCTGAGGCAGGCACAGTGGGGCCAGGATGAGCAGGAGCAGCAGATAGGAGCTTCAGGTGGCATTGGACTGTGGGTTTTGGCCCAATCCCTGCAGGCCACCCAGAGGGACCCCACCCATGCACAAATTTGTACACCAGGCCTCTAGTTTTAAATATAATATGAAAGAAAAATTTGTATTTCCATGTTGAATTCTTTATTTTTCTAGTAACTGGATTATTCATTCATTCCTATACACTGGTCACATTTTCCTGCTCCTGCACTACTGCTTTCCTTGAAAATTATTGTCCATCACCTCCATATAGTTACAAATGTCTATTTATTTTAAGGTTCAGGCTAACTGCATTTTATTATAGAAAGTCTTCCCGGCTGCCTTAAAGTAATGTTCCCCTGCTGATGACACCCAAAATAACTTAGTTGCATACTCCTATTGGCACATTACTTTCTATTATATAGTATTTGTTAATTATGTATGATAAACCCTATAGCATATAGATTAAAAGTGTGGGTTTTGAATTCAAATCACAGACCTGCCTTTTGCTGTGTAACTTTAGGAAACTTAATTAACCTTTCTGTTCCTCAGTTTTCTCCTCAGTAAAATAATCTCACCTGCCCTGTAAAGTTCTGAATATTAAACCAATTAGGTATATCAAAGAATATGTCACTGTCATCTTTGCATCTCTTCACCTCCACTGACATCATGTCTTGTGTATAATTTGATTCTCAGACTAGTGAAACAATAGGGAAGATACTGACTCCTAGAAATTAGAAAGTCAATTTTCAATATTTAAAAATGTTGATTTTTCTCTAATTTTCTGATGTGCTTTAAGAAACAAATGACACAAGACACAATTTTTACACATAAAATCTAGAAAATGAGTCTAAAAGATAGAGACATGCACTTTTCAACTGTAATTCTTTTTCAATTTGAGGGCTTATATTGCTTCCTACATTTAAAATAAGCCCGCAGCCCTGGCCAGGTGGCTTAGTTAATTGGAGCATTTTTCTGAACACTGACAGGTTGTGGGTTTGATTCCTGGTCAGAGCACATACCTGTGTTGCAAGTTTGATTCCTGGTCGGGATGCGTACATGAGGCAACCAATCAATGTTTCTCTCTCACATAGATGTTTCTCTTTCTCTTCCTCTCCCTTTTCTTTCTAAAATCAATAAACATCCTGGGGTGAGGATTAAAATAATAATAATAAGCCTGCATATTTTTTTTAACATGTAATATGTTTATTATCGCTATTTTATTTATTTATTTATTTTTTAAAGGATATTTTAATTTAGCCAAATTTAATATACTTGAAATCACATGGAAAGCTTTATCAAATAAAAATTAATAAATATATTTTAAGTTTTTGCCTCTGAGAAAGGGCAAAACAAGTTATTTTTTTTTCTTTTTTTTTTATTGCTTAAAGTATTACAAAGGGTATTACATATGTATCCATTTTATCCCCCCGCCTTAGACAGTCCCCTAGCCTCCCCTATCACCCAGTGTCTTATGTCCATTGGTTATGCTTATATGCATGCATACAAGTCCTTTAGTTGATCTCTTACCCCCCTACCTCCTGCCCCCCAACCCTCCCCGGCCTTCCCGCTGCAGTTTGACAATCTGTTTGAGGCAGCTCTGCCTCTGTATCTATTATTGTTCAAAAGTTTATAATGGTCTCTATTGTCCATGAATGAGTGAGATCATGTGGTATTTTTCCTTCATTGACTGGCTTATTTCACTTAGCATAATGCTCTCCAGTTCCATTCATGACGTTGCAAATGGTAAGAGTTCCTTCCTTTTTACAGCAGCATAGTATTCCATCATGTAGATGTACCACAGTTTTCTAATCCATTCATCTACTGATGGGCACTTAGGCTGTTTCCAGATCTTAGCTATGGTGAATTGTGCTGCTATGAACATAGGGGTGCATATATCCTTTCTGATTGGTGTTTCTGGTTTCTTGGGATATATTCCTAGAAGTGGGATCACAGGGTCAAATGGGAGTTCCATTTTCAGTTTTTTGAGGAAACTCCATACTGTCTTCCATAGTGGCTGCACCAGTCTGCATTCCCACCAGCAGTGCACAAGTGTTCCTTTTTCTCCACATCCCCTCCAGCACTTGTCGTTTGTTGATTTGTTGATGATAGCCAGTCTGACAGGTGTGAGATGGTACCTCATTGCTGTTTTGATTTGCATCTCTCGGATGATTAGTGACTTTGAGCATGTTTTCATATGTCTCTTGGCTTTCTGGATGTCCTCTTTTGAAAGGTGTCTATTTAGGTCCTTTGCCCATTTTTTGATTGGATTGTTTATCTTTCTTTTGTTAAGTTGTATGAGTTCCCTATAAATTTTGGAGATTAGGCCCTTATCAGATATGTCATTGGCAAATATGTTTTCCCACACAGTGGGTTTTCTCGTTGTTTTGTTGATGGTTTCTTTTGCTGTGCAGAAGCTTTTTATTTTGATGTAGTCCCATTTGTTCATTTTTTCTTTAGTTTCAAGTGCCCTAGGAGCTGTATCAGTGAAGAAATTGCTTCGGCATATGTCTGAGATTTTGTTGCCTTTGGATTCTTCTAGAATTTTTATGGTTTCCCGTCGTACATTTAAGTCCTGTATCCATTTTGAGTTTATTTTTGTGTATGGTGTAAGTTGGTGGTCTAGTTTCATTTTCTTGCATATATCTGTCCAATTTTCCCAACACCATTTATTGAAGAGACTATCTTGGCTCCATTGTATGTTCTTGCCTCCTTTGTCAAATATTAATTGAGCATATTGGTTCGGGCCGATTTCTGGGCTCTCTATTCTATTCCATTGATCTATATGCCTATTCTTGTGCCAGTACCAGGCAGTTTTGAGAACAGTGGCTTTGTAATACAACTTGATATCTGGTATTGAGATCCCACCTACTTTGTTCTTTTTCAGGATTGCTGCAGCTATTCGGGGTCTTTTTTTATTCCAGATGAATTTTTGGAGAGTTCGTTCTAGATCTCTGAAGTATGCCGTTGGTATTTTAATGGGAAGTGCGTTGAATTTATAGATTGCTTTGGGTAGTATGGACATTTTAATGATGTTGATTCTACCAATCCATGAACACGGTATGTTCTTCCATCTGTTTATGTCTTCCTCTATATCTTTTTTCAACGTCCTGTAGTTTTCTGAGTAGAGGTCTTTTACCTCTTTAGTTAAGTTTATTCCTAGGTAGCTTAATTTTTTTGGTGCAATGGTAAACGGGATTGTTCTTATAATCTCTCTTTCTGAAAGTTCACTATTGGTGTATAGAAATGCCTCAGATTTCTTGGGGTTAATTTTGTATCCTGCTACATTGCCAAATTCATGTATTAAGTCTAGTAGCTTTTTGATGGAATCTCTAGGGTTTTGTATGTATAATATCATGTCGTCTGCAAATAAGGACAGTTTTACTTCCTCTTTTCCAATTTGGATGCCTTTTATTTCTTCTTCTTGCCGAATTGCAATCGCTAACACTTCCAGTACTATGTTGAACAGGAGTGGTGAGAGAGGGCATCCCTGTCTTGTTCCTGTTCTTAGGGGAAATGGCGTTAGTTTTTGTCCATTGAGTATGATGTTGGCTGTGGGCCTGTCATATATGGCTTTTATTATGTTGAGGTATGATCCTTCTACTCCCACCTTGCTGAGAGTTTTTATCAAAAATGGGTGTTGAATTTTGTCAAATGCTTTTTCTGCATCAATTGATATGACCATGTGGTTTTTTTCTTTCAATTTGTTTATGTGATGTATCACGTTTATTGATTTGCGGATATTGTACCATCCTTGCATCCCTGGGATAAATCCTACTTGGTCATGGTGTATGATCTTTCTGATGTACTGCTGGATCCAATTTGCTAAGATTTTGATGAGGATTTTGGCATCTATGTTCATGAGGGATATTGGCCTGTAATTCTCTTTCATTGTGTTGTCTTTACCTGGTTTTGGTATTAGGGTGATGCAGGCTTCATAGAATGAGCTTGGAAGTGTTCCTTCCTCTTGAATTTTTTGTAGTAGTCTGAGGAGGATAGGTTTTAGTTCTTCCTTGAATGTTTGGTAAAACTCCCCTGTGAAGCCGTCTGGTCCGGGGCTTTTGTTTGCTGGAAGCTTTTTGATGACTGCTTCAATTTCTTCCATAGTTATTGGCCTGTTGAGATTTTTAGATTCTTCCTGATTGAGTTTTGGAATGTTGTATTTTTCTAGGAATTTGTCCATTTCCTCCAGGTTGTCTAGTTTGTTGGAGTAGAGCTGTCCATAGTATTTTTTAACAATCATTTGTATTTCTGTGGGGTCTGTTGTTATTTCGCCTCTATCTTTTCTGATTTTATTTATTTGGGTCCTCTCTCTCTGCTTCTTGGTGAGTCTGGCTAGAGGTTTGTCAATCTTGTTTATGCTTTCAAAGAACCAGCTCTTGGTTTCATTGATTTTCTGTATTGTTTTTTTTGGTCTCTATGTCATTTATTTCTGCTCTAATCTTTATTATCTCCTTCCTTCTGCTCACTCTGGGCTTTTCTTGTTGCTCTCTTTCTAATTCTTTGAGTTGTAGAGTTAGATGATTTACTACCATTTTTTCTTGTTTTTTGAGATAGGCCTGTAGAGCTATAAACTTCCCTCTCAGGACTGGTTTCATTGTGTCCCATAGGTTTTGGATTGTTGTGTTTTCATTGTCATTAGTTTCCAGGATGTTTTGAATTTCTTCTTTGATCTCATTGGTAACCCAATCAATATTTAATAACATGCTATTCAGCTTCCAGGTGTTTGAGTATTTTGGGTTGTTTTTATTGTAGTTTATTTCTAGTATTATGCCATCGTGGTCTGTGAAGATGCTTTTTATGATTTCAATCTTCTTGAATTTGGGGATACTTTGCTTGTGACCCAATATGTGGTCTATTTTTGAAGATGTACCATGAGCACCTGAGAAGAACGTATATTCCCTGGCTTTGGGGTGAAGTGTTCTGAAGATGTCTATTAAGTCCATCTGATCTAGTGAGTCATTTAGGATTGCTGTATCTTTGCTGATTGTTTGTCTATAGGACTTATCCAGTGCTGTCAATGGTGTATTAAAGTCCCCTACTATGATTGTATTGTTGTCGATCTCTCCTTTGATATCTTCCAGGAGTTTCTTTATGAATTTGGGTGCTCCTACATTGGGTACATATATGTTTACCAGGGTTATATCTTCTTGTTGTATTGATCCCTTTAGTATTATGAAGTGGCCTTCCTTATCTCTTGTTAAGGCCTTCACTTTGAGGTCTATTTTGTCCGATATAAGTATTGCTACCCCAGCTTTCTTTTCCTTTCCATTTGCCTGAAAGATATTTTTCCATCCTTTCACTTTCAGTCTGTGTGAGTCCCTTCTAATGAGGTGGGTTTCTTGTAGACAGCAGATGTATGGGTCATGTTTTTTTATCCATTCAGCCACTCGATGTCTTTTGGTTGGAGCATTTAGTCCGTTTACGTTTAAAGTTATTATTGAAAGGTACTTGTTTGTAGCCATTTCTTTTTGTGTGTGTGTGTGGCTGTTTTCTTTCTGAGCTTTTTATTTCTTTTTATACCAGTCCCTTTAGCATTCCTTGCATTGCTGGCTTGGTGGTGACAAACTCCCTTAGCCTTTTTTTGTCTGTGAAGCTTCTTATTTCCCCTTCAAGTTTGAATGATAGCCTTGCTGGATAGAGTATTCTTGGATTCAGTCCTTTGCTTTGCATCACTTTGTAAATTTCAGTCCATTCTTTTCTGGCCTGATGTGTTTCTGTTGAGAAGTCATTTGACAATCTAATGGGAGATCCCTTGTATGTAACTTTCCGTCTCTCTCTTGCAGCCTGTAAGATTCTCTCTTTGTCCTGAACATTTGCCATGGTGATTATGATGTGTCTTGGTGTGGGTCTTTTCGGGTTCACCTTGTTTGCGACTCTCTGGGCTTGTGTGACTTTTTTCTTCCCCACCTCAGGAAAGTTTTCTGATATTATTTCTTCAAGTAGGTTTTCTAATCCTTGTTCATCCTTCTGTTGTTCTGGTACTCCTATTATTCGTATGTTGTTTCGTTTCATGTTGTCCCAAAGCTCCCTTAGGCTCTCCTCCTGTCTTTTAATTTTTTTCTCCAATTGCAGTACATTTTGGGTGTGTTTTGCTTCCTTGTCTTCTAATTCACTAATTCGGTCCTCCGCTTCTCCTAGTCTACTGTTGATACTTTCAATGGAGTTTTTCATTGCAGCTATATCACTCTTCATTTCTTCTTGGGTCTTACTTAAGTTGTTGATTTTTTTATCTGTTTCTTCTAGCTTCTTCCATATGTTATCGATTTTTTCATCTGTTTCTTCTAGCTTCTTCCATATGTTATCGATTTTTTCATCTGTTTCTTCTTGCTTCTTGAAGAGGTTGTCGATTTTTTCCTCCATCCGGTTTATGCACTCTAGGACCCTTATTCTGAATTCTTTATCTGTCATGTTGCATGCCTCTGTATTACTTAGCTGCTTTTCTGGAGAGTCCTCCTTCCCTTTCCTTTGGGGGTTTCTTTGTCTACCCATGTTTGATCTCACTGACATATCTAGATGTTGAGTCATTCAGTGGTTGCTCCCTGGGTGGCAGTGACTCCTTGGTCTGTGGTTGCTCTTCGGGCGTTTGCGGTAGCTGCTGCTCTTCAGTTGGCAGCAGCTCCTCTGGTGGGTGCTGTTCACAACTGTGGTGGCTCTTCTGGCTGGTGGGGCGAGGTTTCACGTACAGCTGCTGTTCCTCAGCAGAGGATGTGGTGCTCAGGAGGTTGCTGTTGCTTGGATCTGCTGCATTGATTTGAAGGCACATAATACAACACAACAAGGCACCACGTACCAGGCACTCTACACAAATATATTCACGATATTAATAACTCCAAATAAAGGTGACCACCTGAATTAAGAGAATTAGGGGATAAGGAAGAAGGAAGAGAAAAAGATAAAAGAAAAAAAAAAGAAAAGAAAAGTAGGGACCAAAAAAAGGAGTGCAAAAATGAAATCGGGAAAAAGGAGGGGGGAAAATAAAAGCGAGAAAAGAAAAAAGAAACGAAAAAAAAAAGAGCGAAAAGAGAGAATGAAGTGGAAGAGGGGAAGAGACTTTTTATATGAGGAGAATACTCCTATAGAACAGCCATTAATCCCAACAAATTCCAGCAACAGCTCCCTGGATATGAATGCAAACTAGAAACAACCAATAATATAACAATGAAAATAGAATGGAGAACACTAATCCCAAAATAAAATAAAGAGAAAATAAAATGGCACTTTAAAAAATGGTAACACGGTAGCAGTAATAATACTGGTTAAAAAATAAGAAGGTAGTAATTAAAAGGGTAAAATCAGGTGATGGAAAAAGAAAAAAAAAAGAACAGAAAAAAAATTGATTTCTTAGTTAAAAAGTGAAGAAAGAAAAAAAAAATGCAGTAGTGAAGGTCCTTCGGTTCTTCTATTCTTCAGTGTGGCTCGCCTTAGACCTTCCAGGTATTCAGGAGAGTGTTGAGTTTCCCTGCGATATACTGTTCCTCTGTGTTGTGAACCACAGTCCTTATTTTAAAGCAGGTCGCATTTATTTCCCAGACTGCCTTATTTTGTGTTTAGCAAAGAGTCAGTTTGTGGCTCAGCCTCTGGGTGGCAGTGTTCTGGGGTTGGCCTCTGGGGCTATAGGGCCTCTCTTTCCAGTGGAAGTTCACTGCCCAGAGCTCACTGCGTAATAGTTAGTTACTGGCGCTATGTTGTTGCTGGGATTGAAAATCCCTCTATAGGCCAGACCCTGTTAACTCCCAGGGACTGATAAGGTTATTTTAATCCTTGATCTCCTACAGGGTGGAATCTGGGTGTGGCTGTGCTCCTTGCCTGGGGGCCGGGGGGAGGAGCCTCACTCTCTGGAGAGTGTGGCTGCCCCAGTCTTGGGCTCAGGGGTGTCTCAGCACTCAATTCGCTGCCACCTCTCCCGGCTCCCCTTCTCTCCCCAGTCTCTCCCCAGATTCCACTCCTCCACACACTCTCCCTCTCTTCAGCACAGGTGAGTGTCTGTATCCGAAATGTCCCATGAACAGGATTCAGTGAAAACAGACAAACAAATGCCGGCCGCGGAAACGGGGAAGGCTTGGTTTCTGTAAGCTTCTTCTCTTACCGGGACTGTATGGTCAGGTCAGCTCTTCAGGCTGCCCCCTTTAGGCTCAGTCCTCCGCGGTCACAGAACCCAGCTCTCAATTTCCCTGGCGGCGCCAGGAATCCCGCGGTTCTCCTTTCCCCCAGTCAGGGGCTGTGCCTGTCCCAAGGGACGCGGCTGTCTGCCACGCGGTCTCCCTCCGACTCTCTGGGCTCAGAGGTCTGGCAAACTTTCCTGCCCAAATCCCTGGTTTTTTTACCTTTCCAGGGGAGTTCTGCTCTTCCCGGCTGCAAACCCTCTCACCAGCTGAGCAATTTCGCCAATTCGGTGTGGGTGTTACTAGTTTCAGCTGTTCATTCCATTTGCTCCGGGACACGACCTGGGACGCGTCTGCCTATATCGGCGCCATCTTGGTTCTCCCAGCCTGCATATTTTGAATTGCTTTACAATCGTATTTCTGTAAGAACTTACTGAAATTGTGGTATCCTTGGAAAAGCAAGAGAGCAGTTAACTGTGCCTATTTTTTAATCCACACTGAAGGATATTTTTTTTGATTTTTTTTTTATTACAGAATTAAAAAACACACACCTATATTTCCATAGAATACATTTCACATTAAAGATTCTCACAGTGGGAAAAATAACAATTTATTATTTAATTTCATATTTGTGGATATTATTTTGGGACAAGTAAAATGAACACATTTGAGGAGTAAGTCTCAGTTTACAATGTGTAATATTTTGATACCTCTACATGGGTACTTCTTCCCTGCATGGAACTTCTCTATACTTAGAAGAAGTTCTTCAGGCTCTTTTTCCCAGGATTTAGAAATTAGTAATGTGAAATATCAGCGTTTCCTAACTTTAAAGTTTCTCAAAAACATATAACCATCAGTGACTGGTATGAAATGAACAAAGGGGGGAAGTTTTCAAACATTAAGTACTGGATAAGTTGATGTAGTATTTATTTATGATTTAATAGTTTTTCCCTTTCTCCATAACTCCCAAGGCAAATATAGATGTTTGATTAGGTATTGATAGTAATAAAGCTGGATTCCCTTTAAGAGTTTGGTAAATTAAAATGCGAAAGCTCTTATATAATATACAGTTATATTGTGAATCTCATGAGAAGCTAGAGGACAACCTCATTCATTTGCCAGCATGTGGAACTCAATCTCACAATTTCTTGGATATAATTCCTCTCAAACCTTTTCCTCACCGATTAAATTCTAAAACTAGCCAGGTGATTAGAAGAGGTTTATCTCACTAGTGGACTTCTCTGTTATTTTCCCCTTATTGTGAGATGAATGGCATGACAGAGCAGAGGCAAAGAGGTGTACAATCAATTTTCCAGGTATTAAGTCAAGAAGGACAGAGCCTCCACAGCATGGCAACAGCTTTGCTGATGCCCACATTGTGATAGTTGAAATAACAAAGCCCAGCAAAGGTGAAAGCCGAGAGTATCAAAAGGTCTGCCTTGGGAGCTTTTTGCAATGCATCCTTTTGAACATACTCAGTAACAACTTCTCTGAGGCCCCATGACCATGGAGAGCAAGGACCACAGCCAGGGAGTACTCCATCACAAAGGAAGGATCCAAAAACACAGCTGGAAGTAGGCCCAGGAGCAAAACACTGACAACCCTCTCACCAGTCCAGTGAAGAGACATAGCATTGGAACCAGAAGGCAGCTGGGTGACAGGTGAATGTGCTGTATTCCACACCATCCTGGGGTAGGTTGGTCCTGGAGAAATGCTGAGATTTGAGCAAGTCTGACCCCTGGGTTTCAGAGGAGGAGAGCTTGGTCTCCTTGGGCACCGCAGAGGACACTCAGCCTCCACACACTTACCATCTCGCTCCTGAAGGTTCAGGTCTTGGAGGATATGTTTTTACTGGTTTTAGAGAGGAAGGAAGGGGGGGGGGAGAGAGAGAGAAAGAGAGAGGGAGAGAGAGGGAGAGAGAGAGAGAGACACTGATTTGTTGTTTCTTATAGGTATCCCAACTAGGGATCAAAACCACAACCTATGTGTGTGTCCTGATAGGAATCAAACCCGAAACCTTTCCTTGTATGGGGAAATGTTCCAACCAATTGAGCCAACCAGCCAGGGCATGCCTATTCTTTTTTCCTGCAATTCAAACATCTGCACAAATTCAGCAACAAAGATCAGAACCTACTTGTGTTTTCCTATATAGTCTAAATATTTATTGTTTGATGTATCACTAATTTTATTTTTGTAAGATGATGTATCTTTGTTTTTTGTTTAGGGCCTGAAGGAGCTCTTTTTGAACATTCAGTGGAAACATCCCTCATAAGAGCCGACCCATTTCAGGAGCTGAGGTAAAAATTTTGTTCAAATATAAATGTACTACTCATCTATAGAAGACACCTGGATAAGTGCTAGAATAATATTTTTGCACTTGTAACCAGATTGATTTTTTTTTTTGCCCACTGCTAGTTTTTTTCTTTATTGATTAAGGTATTACATATGTGTCCTTATCCTCCCGTTGCCCCTCCCCCACCCCGACTCGTGCCAACGCACCCCTAGTGTATGTTTTCATTGGCTATGCTTATATGTATGCATACAAGCCTTTTGATTGATGTCTCCCCCTTCTTCCCATTCTCCCCTGCCTTCCCTCTGAGGTTTGACAGTCTGATGCTTCTCTGTTTATGGATCTATTTTTGTTCATCAATTTATATTGTTCATTATATTCCACAAATGAGTGAGATCATGTGATAGTTATCTTTCTCTGACTGGCTTATTTTGCTTAGCATAATGCTCTACAGCTCCATCCACACTGTTGCAAATGGTAGGAGTTCCTTCCTTTTTACAGCAGCGTAGTATTCCATTGTATAGATGTACCACAGTTTTCTAATTAACTCATCTTTTGATGGGCACTTAGGCTGTTTCCAAATCTTAGCTATGGTAAATTGTGCTGCTATGAACATAGGGGTGCATATATCCTTTCTGAATGGTGTTTCTAGTTTCTTGAGATATATTCCTAGAAGTGGAATCACTGAGTCAAATGGAAGTTCCATTTTTAGTTTTTTGGGGAAACTCCATACTGTTCTCCACAGTGGCTGCACCAGTCTGCATTCCCACAGGCAGTGCAGGAGGGTTCCTTTTTCTCTGCATCCTCACCAGCACTTGTCATTTGTTGATTTGTTGATGATAGCCATTCTGACAGGTGTGAGATGGTACCTCAATGTCGCTTTGATTTGCATCTCTCAGATAATTAGTGACTGAGCATGTTTTCATATGTCTCTTGGCCTTCTGTATGTCCTCTTTTGAAAAGTATCTATTTAGGTCTGTTGCCCATTTTTTGATTGGATTGTTTATCTTCTTTTTATTAAGTTGTATGAGTTCCCTGTAAATGTTGGAGATTGAACCCTTATCAGAGATAACATTGGCAAATATGTTCTCTCATCCAGTGGGCTTTCTTGTTGTTTTGTTTATGGTTACTTTTGCTGTGCAGAAGCTTTTTATTTTGATATAGTCCTATTTGTTGGTTTTCTCTTTAGTTTCCATTGCCCTAGCAGCTGCATTGGTGGATATTGCTTTGGCAAATGTCTGAGATTTTCTGCCTGTGGATTCCTCTAAGATTTTTATTGTTTCCCATCTTACGTTTAAATCCTTTACCATTTTGAGTTTATTTTTGTGTATGGTGTAAGTTGGTGGTCTACTTTCATTTTTTGCATGTATCTGTCTAATTTTCCCAGAACCATTTATTGAAGAGACTGTCTTGACTCAGTTGTATCCTCTTGCCTCCTTTGTCAAATATTAATTGAGTATAGTTGTTTGGGTCAATTTCTGGGTTTTTTAATCCTATTCCATTGGTTTATATGGCTGTTCTTGTGCCAGTACCAGGTAGTTTTGAGAACAGTGGCTTTGTAATATAGCTTGATATCTGGTATTGAGATCCCTCCTACTTTGTTCTTCTTTCTCAAGATTGCTGCAGCTATTGGGGGTGTTTTTTTTTTATTCCAGATGAATTTATGGAGAGTTCATTCTAGGTCTGTGAAATATGCCATTGGTATTTTAAAGGGGAGTGCATTGAATCTATAGATTGCTTTGGGTATTATGGACATTTTAATGATGTTGATTCTACCCATCCATGAACATAGTATGTTCTCCCATCGGTTTATGTTTTCCTCTATCTCTTTTTTCAATGTCCTGTAGTTTTCTGAGTACAGGTCTTTTACCTCTTTAGTTAAGTTTATTCCTAAGTATCTTAATTTTTTTGATACAATGGTAAATGGGATTGTTTTTTTTTTGGTTTCTCTTTCTTTGAGTTCATTATTGGTGTATTAAAAAGCCATAGATTTCTGGGTGTTAATTTTGTATCCTGCTACATTGCCAAATTCACTTTTTAAACCTAGTAGTGTTTTGATGGAGTCTTTGGGGTTTTCTATGTACAGTATCATGCCATCTAAGAATAATGACAGTTTTACTTTTTCTTTTCCAATTTGGATACCTTTTATTTCTATA
This sequence comes from Myotis daubentonii, assembly GCF_963259705.1. Lineage (NCBI taxonomy): Eukaryota > Metazoa > Chordata > Mammalia > Chiroptera > Vespertilionidae > Myotis > Myotis daubentonii. The sequence goes on from NC_081841.1 coordinate 123,846,351, forward strand.
CCTTGTCTAATTGCTATAGCTAACACTTCCAGTATTCTGTTGAACAGGAATGGTGAAAGTTGGCATCCCTATCTTGTTCCTTTTCTTAGGTGAAATGGTTGTAGTTTTTGCCCATTGAGTATGATGTTGGCTGTAGGTTTGCCATATATGGCTTTTATTATGTTGAGGTATGATCCCTTTATTCCCACTTTGCTGAGGGTTTTTATCAAAAAAGAGTGTTGGATTTTGTCAATGCTTTTTATGCATCAATTGATATGACTATGTGATTTTTATCTTTCAATTTGTTTATGTGATTATCACGTTTATTGATTTGCAGATATTGTACCATCATTTCAAACCTGGGATAAATCCTACTTGGTCATGGTGTATGATCTTTCTGATGTACTGCTGGATGCGATTTGCTAGAATTTTGTTGAGGATTTTGGCATCTATGTTCATGAGGGATATTGGCCTGTAATTCTCTTTCATTGTGTTGTCTTTATCTGATTTTGATATTAGGGTGATGCTGGCTTCATAGAATGAGCTTGGAAGTGCTCCATCCTTTTGAATTTTTTGGAATAGTCTGAGGAGGATAGGTTTTAGTTCTTCTTTGAATGTTTGATAATACTCCCCTGTGAAGACGTCTGTCCCCGAGCTTTTGTTTGCTGGAAGCTTTTTTGATGAGTGCTTCAATTTTCTCTATAGTTATTGGCCTATTGAGATTTTTAGATTCTTCCTGATTGAGTTTTGGAAGGTTGCATTTTTCTAGGAATATGTCCATTTCTTCTAGGTTGTCAAGTTTCTTGGAATAGAGTTGTTTATATTGCGTGTGTTTTTTTTACAGTTCTTTGTATTTCTGTGGGGTCTGTTGTTATTTTGCCTCTTTCATTTCTGATTTTGTTTATTTGGGTCCTCTCTCTTTGCTTCTTGGTGAGCCTGGTTAGAGGTTCATCAATTTTGTTTATCCTTTCTAAGAACCAACTCTTGATTTCATTGATCTTTTGTATTTTTTTTGTCTCTATGTCATTTATTTCTGCTCTGATATTTATTATCTCCTTCCTTCTGCTCACTCTGGGCTTTGCTTTTTGCTCTCTTTCTAATATTTTAAGTTGTAGAGTTAGATAATTTGTTACCAGTTTTTCTTGTGGTTTTTTTTTTTTTTTTTGAGGTAGGCCTGTAGAGAGCTATAAATTTTCCTTTCAGGACTGCTTTCACTGTGTCCCATAAATTTTGGATTGTTGTGTTTTCATTGTCATTTGTTTCCAGGATATTTTTTATTTCTTCTTTGATCTCTTTGGTAACCCAATCATTGTTTAATAGCATGCTATTCACCTTCCAAATGTTTGAATTTTTTTATTATTTTTATTGTAGTTTATTTCTAATATTATGCCATTGTGGTCTGAGATGATGCTTGATATGATTTCCATCTTCTTGGATTTGGAGAATATTTTCCTGTGTCCCAACATGTGGTCTATCTTTGAAAATGTCCCATGTGCACTTGAGAAGAACATGTATTCTGTGGCTTTGGGGTGAAATGTTCTGAAAATTTCAATTAAGTCCATCTGATCTAGTGAGTCATTTAGGGTTGCTGTTTCTTTGCTTATTTTTTGTCTAGAGGATTTATCCAGTGATGTCAGTGGTGTATTAAAGTTCCCTACTATGATTGTATTGTGGTCAATCTCTCCCTTGATATCTTCCAGGAGTTCTTTTATGTATTTGGGTGCTCTTGCATTGGGTGCATTTATGTTTACCAGGGTTATATCCTCTTGTTGTATCGGTCCCTTTAGGATTATGAAGTGGCCCTCCTTATCTCTTTTTATGGCCTTCACCTTGATGTCTATTTTGTCAGATATAAGTATTGCTACCCCAGCTTTTTTCTCATTTCCGTTTGCCTGAAAGATATTTTTCCATCCCTTCACGTTTGAGTCCCTTGTTCTGAAGTGGGGGTCTTATAGACAGCATACATATGGCTCATGTTTTTTTATCCATTCAGCCACTCAATGTCTTTTGATTGGAGCACTTAGTCCGTTTACGTTTAAAGTTATTATTGATACGTACTTGTTTATTGCCATTTTTATTTTTTGTGCCTGTATTCTTTCTTCCCTTTTTATTTCTTGGTTTTACACCAGTTCCTTTAGCATTTCTTGCATGCTGGCTTAGTAGTAACAAACTCCCTTAGCCTTTTTTATTTTTTTTTTCTGTGAAGTGCCTTATTTCCCCTTCAATTTTGAATGATAGCCTTGCTGGATAGCATATTCTTGGGTTCAGTCCCTTGCTTTGCATAATTTTGTGAACTTTCTTCCATTACTTTTTTGCCTGATGTGTTTCTTTTGAGAAATCATTTGATAATCCAATGGGAGATTCCTTGTACATAACTTTCCGTCTCTCTCTTGCAGCCTTTAAGATTCTCTCTTTGTTGTTAATGTTTGCCATGGTAATTATGATGTGTTTTTGTATGGGTTTTTTTAAGTTCATCTTGTTTGGAACTCCTTGTGCTTGTATGACTTATTTATTCCCCAAATCAGGAACGTTTTCTGACATTATTTCTTCAAATAGGTTTTATAACCCTTGTTCCTCTTCTTGTCCTTCTGGAACTCCTATTATTTGTATGTTGCTTTGTTTCATGTTTCTTAAGGCTCCCTCAGGCTCTCCTCCTGTCTCTTAATTTTTTTCTCCAATTTCTGTTCAATTTGGGTGTGTCGCTGCCCAGTCGTCTAATATACTAAATTGATCCTCCACTTCTCCTAGTGTACTGTTGAAAGTTTCCATAGTGTTGCTTATTGGAGCTATATCACTCTTTATTTCCTCTTGATTCTTACATAAATTGTTGATTCTTTTCATACATCTGGTTTATGAATTGTCTGACCCTTATATAAGAGAGTCTTTATTGTAGCCCAAGTAGCCACTGCTACAACTGGAGCTATTAGACAAATCAGTTCTTCAAAGTAAAGTCCCATAGAGTAGCCATACACCTGCTAGGTAACAATACATCTTTCCTACAAAGTACCAGTAGCCTCTAACATAGAAGCTATACAGGAGCCATCCTTAGAGCTACAGCCTCACTAAGCAGCTGCCTCCAAGCCAGCTGCCTGGTGGTCAGTAACATACTTTAATACTAACTTAGACAAAAGAGGCTTCTTTCCAAATAGTGACATCAGTCTTTGGATTATAGAAGGGCAAGCTTGTGCAGTGTACCTATAGTAAGATAGCTGTGTCCTTGCTTCTTTCACCTGCATATAGCAGAGTAACCTTGACACTCCTGATTAGGATTCCCATGCTCAGAGTGGCCTTGACATCTGGTGCACTCTAAACAGAGTCCCCATAGACATAAAAATCCTGGTTTTTCCATTCTTACTGTCTCTGTGCTTCAGGCATTTACTCTCCCTCCTGCCAGTATTTTCCTGTAGCATAGTCCTGCCTTCAGTTTGTTCCTCTCTAATCTGCCCATCAGCTGCCAAATGCAACTATGCATTTCAGTTTCATTGATGCCACCTTGGCCTTAAGAAAGTTGAAAGGGCAACCTCTGGGCGTTCATGGCCTTCCATGATCTGGGCTCTTAATAATGGCTGTCCAGCCCTAACCGATTTGGCTCAGTGGATGGAGCATCGGCCTGCAGACTGAGGGGTCCTGGGTTCAATTCCGGTCAAGGGCATGTGCCTTGGTTGTGGGCACTTCCCCAGAGGGGAAGCTGATCGATGTTTCTCTCTCATCGATGTTTCTGACTCCCCTTCTCTCTGTAAAAAATCAATAAAATATATATATATATTTTAAAAATAATGGCAGTCTAGCCTTGAGCCCTCACAGCACCCCCTGCCTGATCTGCCTTCCTAGACTTGAGTGCTGCCACCCACCCCACTCCATCCTTTTACACAGGTTGTCCCATCTGCCTGGAGTGCCCTTCTTCCCTTGGAGACTCAAGAATATCTACTTATGCCTCCAATCTTAGTTTATTTAGTTCATAAGCTGTGGGCTTATGATTCATATGTTTCACAGAGCCATCGTTTTCCCCTTAAAATCATTAGCATAAGTTTCCTGAAATTGTTCACAATTTTTAACAGAAAAAAAATGATATTTTCTTGTTATACTACCATCTCGAATACAGCTGCAAACAGGGAAAAATCTTTGTACCTTTAGTGAAAGAGTTAGGTGCCTTTGTGGGCTTGAAATTTGCAAAATCATTATTGAAAATGTCAATTTACAATACATTTAGTAAAATATGTGTACTGTAGCTCTGGCCAGTTTTTCTCAGTGGTTAGTGTCACAAGTTGGATTCCCAATCAAGGGAATGTACTTCAGTTGCGGTTCAATCCCCAGCCCCAGCCAGAGTGGGAGCAGGAGGCAACCAATCAATGTTTCTCTCTCTCTCTCTCTCTCTCCCCGCTCTTCCACTCTGTCTACAAATCAATGGAAAAAATATCGTTGGGTAATATTAGAGAAAGAGCAGTATAAAAAAAATCAAATGCATGATAAATCCATATTTGCAAAAAATGTTGGTGTATATATAGTGTAAGTGTGGTAAAATACACATAACATAAAATTTACCAACTTAAATACCTTTAAGTGTATAATTCATAAGTATTAAGAACATTCACATTGCTGTGCAACCATCATCACCATCCAGCTCTAGAACTTTTCATTTTGTAAAACTGAAACTTTCCCCATTAAATAACTTTTTAATTTATTGATTTGAAAGAGAGAAAGAGAGAGATATTTCTTGTTCCACTTATTTATGCATTCATTGCTTGATTCTTGTATGTGCCCCAACTAGGGATTGAACCCACAACCATGGCACCTTGGTGTATCAGGATGATGGTCTAATCAACTGAGCTGCCCGGCCGGGGCCCATTAAAAAGCTTCTCATTTCCTCCCCTAGCCCCTGACAACCACCATTCTACATTCTGTCTTTATGAAAGTGACTATTCTAGATACCTCATATAAGTGGAGTCACAGAGTATGTGTCTTTTTGTAACTGGCTCATAAAACTTAGCATAATGCTCTCAAACTTGGCTATATCTTTACATAATATCAGAACATATAAAATTACCTACTTTGCTAGACATTTATTTATTTATTATTATTTTTTAAATATATTTTTATTGATTTCAGAGAGGAAGGAAGAGGGAGAGAGAGATATAAACATCAATGCTGAGAGGGAATCATTGATTGGCTGCTTCCTGCACACCCCCCACTGGGGATCAAGGCCACAACCTGGGCATATGCCCTGATTGGGAATCGAACCGGTGGCCTCTTGGTTCCTGGGGTGACACTCAACCGCTGAGCTACACCCAGCTGGGTAAGACCTTTATTCTTTATATGTGCCTCAATGTATTTCATTTTATACCTAGGCTACTGAATTTACTACGTTATAGCTATAAATATTTATTCTAATAGTATATTTGTATTTTATATAAAATCAAATAATATTTTAAAACATGTCTTAAAGTCTAAGATATCACTTAAAATCATGTTTAGAATTTGAACTTGAAATATATGCAAAACAATTAATATATTCTATGATATTATGTAAATAAGAGAAATAAAGTAGAGTAGAAATCCCAGTTTTACACAGACAAGCCTGGTGACCTAGGCCAAGCTAAATTGTTGAGACTATTTTTTCTTATGTATAAAATGTTGATAGTATTATACATCTCAGAGTGCTCTTGGAAAGATTTACTAAGCTGTTAGTTTGAAAGCATTTTGTAAACTAAAAGTCAAACACAAAAATCATTTTTATATCATTATCACAGGCCCAGTGCATGAAAGTCATCCATGGGTGGGTTCCCTAGGCCTGGCCGGTGATCAGGGCCAATCAGGTTACCTGCCTCCCTGCCTCCCCACCTCCTCCTTCCCTCACTGCCTGCACGCAGCCACGTGGTTCCCCACCTCCCCACCTCCTTCTTCCCTTGCCACCTGTGCACTGCCACCCACCCCTGGTTCCCCATCCCCATTGGGACCTGTGGGCTGGGGGGAGGGACATGGAGGTTGGCCAGCAAGCCCAAATAAGGCAATTGGGGCCTGCTGGCTTTGGGGAGGGGCCAACCACCACTGTGATGGGAGGGCAGCAGGCCGATCAGGGGCTGCTGGCTGGGGGAAAGACATGGGGAGGGGCCCAGAAGGTTGGCCACCAGCCCTGTGGAGGGAGCTGGCCCTTGGCCCCCCTGGGAAAGGGGTCGCATCCACCACCACCCACCCCTGGTTCCCAGCCCTGATTGGGCAATCAGGGCCTGCCGGCCCTGGGAGGGGGATGGGGGGAGGTACCAGTATGTTGGCCAGCAGGCCCCATCAGCGATCAGGGCCTGTGGGCTGGGGGCAGCTCCTGTGTTGAGTGTCTGCCCCTTGGTGGTCAGTGCGCATCATAGCGACCAGTTGTTCTGGTTGTTCCGATTGTTTTGGTCATTGTGTCATAACAGTTGCTTAGGCTTTCATATATATAGACTAGAGGCCCAGTGCACAAAAATTTGTGCACTCGGGGGGGCGGTGGAGGGGGATCCCTCAGCCTGGCCTGTGCCCTCTCGCAGTCTGGGGCCCCTGGGGAGATAAGGACCTGCTGGCTTAAGCCTGCTCCCAGGTGGCAGAGGGCAGGCCTAATCCCTAGGTGGAGCCCCTGGTCGGGCTCAGAGCAGGGCCGACTGGGGAGTTGGGGCGCCGCCCCCTGTCATGCACAGAGCAGGGCAGATTGGGAAGTTGCGATGCCACCCTCAGTCATGCTCAGGGTAGGGACGATTGGGGGGTTGGGGCACCGCCCTCTGTCACACTCAAGGCAGGGTCGATGGGGAGGTTGTGGCAACACCCCCTGTCACACACAGAGCAAGGCCAATCAGGGGGTTGGGGCGCTGCCCCCTGTCATGCACAGAGCAGGGCCCATCAGGGGGTTGGGGAGCTCCCCCCTGTCATGCACAGAGCAGGGCCGATCAGGGGTTTGGGGCGCCACCACTCTCACACTCAGGGCAGGGCCGATGGGGAGGTTATGGCTCTACCCTGTCACACACAGAGCAGGGCCCGTGGGGCGTGGGGGGTTGAGGTGCCACACTCTGTCACACACAGAGCCACAGGGCGATCAGGGGGTTGGGGAGCTCCCCCCTATCAGGCACAGAGCAAGGCCGATCAGGGGGTTGGGGCGCCTTCCCCTGTCAGGAACAGAGCAGGACAGATAGGGAGGTTGTGGCCCCGCCCCCTGTTACACACAAAGCTGCAGGGCGATCAGGGGGTTTGGGCGCTGCCCCCTGTCACGCTGATCCCAGTGCCAGGAGGCCTCGTGGCTCCGCTGATCCCGGTGCTGGGAGGCATATTACCCTTTTACTATATAGCATAGAGGCCTGGTGCACGTGTGGGGGCCGGTTGGTTTGCCCTGAAGGGTGTCCTGGGTCAGGGTGGGGGTCCCCACTGGGGTGTCTGGCCAGCCTGGATGAGGGGATGATGGGTGTTTGCAGCTGGTCACACACCCTTCAGGGTGGGGGTACCCACTGGGGTGTCTGGCCAGCCTGGGTGAGGGGCTGAGGGCTGTTTTCAGGCTGGGACTGAAGCTCCCAACTGCTCCTTTTCTTCTTCTTTTTTTTTTTTATTCTGGGCCAGCTTTAGCTCTGAGGCTCCAGCTCTTAAGCATCCGCTGCTGAAAGCAGGTAACTGGTTTGTTTAGGTTCTATAATCGAAACTCTGTATCAATTCCAGCTCTGAGATCCCGGCTCGCTGAAAGCAGGTTTCTGGGGTTTTGTTTAGCTTCTATATTTGTTACAATGTTTTTGTAACTGCAGGCTCAGAGGCCGGCAAGGCAGGCGGGGAACGTTGGAGTCCTCAGTCACTGAAGCAAGCAAGCCTCATGTTAGTTTCAAGCTGCCTGGCTGCCGGCCGCCATCTTGGCAGGCAGTTAATTTGCACATCTCCATGATTAGCCAATGGGAAGGGTAGTGGTCATACGCCAATTACCATGTTTCTCTTTTATTAGATAGGATTCTCCCAAGTATTTATTAACACTAAATATAATGAGTTAGGAAATTCAGCATTTCTCTAACCTTTAATGTATAGTTAAATGTTAATCGAAAACAAATGGGAGCTCAATATATCTTGCCCATGTAGAGAATATTTACAACATAAAAATAAATTGTGACTATAATTAAGTTATAACAATTTCATTAATTTTGATAAAGGATCATAAGGTCAACTTACAGAATTATTATAGTTAGGAAAGAACAACAATTTTACTTTCCTATAATAGAAAAATGATTCAGACAATCCTGATAACCAAGGACAGAAAGTGAAGACCTTATAGCAGGGGTTCTCAAACTTTTTAAACAGGGGGCCAGTTCACTGTCCCTCAGACCATTGGAGGGCTGGACTATAGTTTAAAAAAATACTATGAACAAATTCCTATGCACACAGCAGCGGCAAAAACACCTGGTGGGCCGGATAAATGTTTTCAGCGGGCCGCATGTGGCCCGCGGGCTGTAGTTTGAGGACCCCTGCCTTATAGAGACTGGTAGGAAGTGGGGAGTCATGAAAGGGCTGGCCAGGCTCCCACAAACAGCAGCTAAAGTTCCTGAGAGATATCTCAGCTGTGGGGAATTGTCACTGAAAACTCTGGGGTCTAATCCCCAAGCTGGGCCCCCAGCAGAGAGCACCAAAATTGAGAAAGGTGCCCATATAACATCTGGCTGTGAAAAGCAGGAGGGTTTCTGTGTGCCAGGGAGAGATGACTGGAAATTCAGGTACCCTCTTAAAGGGCCAATGCAAAAATTTTGTGTGTAGCCACTCACTTTGGGGTCTGGGATAGGGATGGAAGAGTGGACAAGAAATGTGTGAGGAGAAGCCAGGGATGGTGGTTCTGGGGCTTGAGCTTGTAAGGCAGACACCCTGGTTTCCTGTACAAAGTCATTCCCTCACACTGCAGAGGTAATCTTTCTCAGGCACACCTTTGATATCCAGGTGATTTTTTTCCTGGGGAGGGGAAGACAGTTGACCATCTTTATCAGACAACAGTGTGCCCCATGGTGTGGAATTTCTGAGGGTTATAAAGAGACTGACAATAACAATTTACAACCAGGCAAAAGCAATTGTCCCACCCTGTTGGAAAACATCCCACAAACCTGTGGATAATTGCCTGAGGGCTAATCAAAACTGTATTCAATAAATCTGCAGGTGTAGGCAGTTTCTGGAGGCTTTGAGTGTTTGCCTGATCGAATTAGTCAGAAGCAGCATTTGGCACTGTCCTGCACTAGAGATTGAGAGGCGTAGCAGGTCTACCTAGTACATAGTCACCAATGCAAACAGGTAGCCAAAATGGGGGTGAAAAAGCAACACCCAAATGAAAGAACCAGAGAATTCTCCAGAAGAAGAGATCAATGAAATGAAGATAAATTTATCTGATATACAGTTCAGAATAATGATGGTAAAGATGCTCAACAGCATAAGAAAAGATATAGTAACTATGAAAAAAGAATAATTGGAAATAAAGAATTACTGTGAACTCATAAAGAACACACTGGAAGGAATACATAGCATGTTAAGGGAAGCTGAGGATCTGATAAGTGCTTTAGAAGATGGTAGAAAAAAATCACTCAACCAGACAAACAAAAATAAAACAATAATTCAAAAAACAAGAATATAGTTTAAGGAAGCTGTGGGACAACATGAAACACAACAATATTTGCTTAGTAGATTAGCCAGAAGGGGAAGAAAGTGAACAAGGGATAGAGAACTTGTTTAAAGAAATAATGACAGAAAACTTCCCTAACCTGGTGAAGGAAAAAGTTCCACAAGTTCAGGAGGCACAGAGAGTCTAAGCAAGAAGAACCCAAAAAGGCCCATGCTCAGACACATTATAATTAAAATACAAAAAAATTAAAGACAAAGAGAGAATCTTAAAGGCAGCAAGAGAAAAGCAATATGCCACCTACAAAGGAGCTTCCATAAGGCTGTCATCTAATTTCTCATCAGAAACTCTATAGGCCAGAAGGAAATGGCATGAATACTCAAGGTAATGAATAGAAAGGATCTGAAACCAAGGTTAATATATCCAGCAAGGCTATCATTCAAAATAGATGGTGAAATAAAGAGCTTCACAGACAAAAAAGGCTAAAGGAGTTTATTACCACCAAGCCAACATTGCAAGAAATGCTAAAGGGACTGCTGTAATGAGAAGAAGAAATAGAGAGAGAAACCTAGGTATACAGATTTAAAATGGTAATAAACAAGTACAAATCAATAATAACCTTAAATGTAAATGGATTAAATGATCAAGTCAAAAGACATAGGGTAGCTGAATGGATACACAAACATGAACCAACTATATGCTGTCTACAAGAAAACCACACCAGAACAGAAGACTCAAACAAGATGAAAGTGAAGGGATGGAAAAAATTTTTCCATGAAAATGGAAATAAAAGAGAACTGGGGTAGTAATATTAATATCTGAAAAAATATATACTTCAAAATGAAGCCATTATAAGGGACAACAAAGATCACTGCACAATACTAAAGGGATCAATCTAACAAGACTATATAACCCGGCACACCAACCCCACACATAGCCAACCCCATGCACACCAACCCCACGCACAGCCAACCCTACGCATGCCGACCTAAAACAAAACAAAACAAAACAAAAACAAAAACAAAAACAAAAACAAAAACAAAAACAAAACAAAACTATATAAGCCTGGTAAACACGTATGCACCCATATAGGATCACCTAAATATATTTAAAAAAACACTTCTAGAGGACTCTAAGGGAGAGAATGACAAGAATACAGTCATAGTAGGGCACTTTAATATCCCTCTTACTTCACTGGATAGATCTTTCAGACAAAATATTAACAAGGAAACAGTGACTGTAAGGAAAGCATTGGATTAGATGGATTTAATTGATATTTATAGAACATTTCACCCAAAGGTGCAGAATATACATTATTCTCAATTGTACATGGTTCATTCACAAAGATAGACCACATTTTAGGACACAAAACAAGTCTCCACAGTGCAAGAAGATTGACATACTATCAAGCATCTTCTTAGATCACAGCGGAATGACATTAGAAATCAACTAATGTAAAACACCCCAAAACATTCAAACACATGGAGGCTAAATAGTGTATTATTAAACAATGAATGGGTTACCCATGAGATCAAGAAAGAAATAAAAAACTTCCTGAAAACAAATGAAAATTAACACACAACAACCTCAAATCTCTGGGACACAGCAAAAGCAATCTCTCTACCACTCAGGTGGACCCTTGAATGATTACTGCCAAACTCTATTGATTGATTATTCTTTTACATTGATAGTTATATTCTTTTCTATAAATTCTTATCATAAACTATCTTTTACTTTTTAGTACTGGGTCTAGAAGCATTACTATTTCTGGCCTGAGTAAACTGAAAAGAATTCTAGAATATCCTAACTGACGAATGAAAACACTGAATATGGATTTTGTAGGCTTAAGATCATGATGTTTTTATAAATGTATCTCTTAAATATACATGTTTAAGTAACACAATGTAAAATTTGATATTTGCTCATATGGTATTTATAGAAGTGTGGCAACTATTTTCTTTAAAAAGAAAGATAATTGACTTGTATTTAAGTTAAAATCTCTGTACCCATACCTATGACAGATGCTGACTCTACATAAAATGCCTGGTACCGGATTTTTTTAAAAATATGTTTTTATTGATTTTTTACAGAAAGGAAGGGAGAGGGATAGAGAGTTAGAAACATCGGTGAGAGAGAAACATTGATCAGCTGCCTCCTGCACACTCCCTACTGGGGATGTGTCTGCAACCCAGGTACATGCCCTTGACCAGAATCGAACCTGGGACCCTTGAGTCTGCATGCTGATGCTCTATCCACTGAGCCAAACCGGTTAGGGCCTGGTACCGGATCTTAATGAGCTTATAGTCTACTGGGAAAAGAAACATGCAAACAAGTTAAAACAATATCGTTCATTGTTATGATGAAATTAAAAATTATAGTGAGGGCATAGCAGAAAGAGCATAAAATATTCCCAGGGTAATCTGACATAATATGACAGAGAAGGAAACATTTAAAGTGAAACTTGAGTTGCACACCAGCAGGATCTTACAGGCAACCCTTTCCACAGGAGCTGGGACCTTGAGGTGAGTTGCCTGCCAGCAGGATTATGCAAGTGAACCCAAAGTGACTTTGGACTGCACAGTGACTTGCACATCAGCAGGCTCTGGGATCTCACAGGGAGTTGTGTGCCAGAGGGATTGTGCATGTTCCCTCACCAACCCTGAGCATCTGCAGCTGACACCCACAGGACCCAATCTGTGTAGAAAGGTAGTACAACTCAGAAAAGAGACAGTCAAGGCATGAAATTCAAGGCAGACCCAGTCTCTGGGCTAAGGAGTCCCTGACCATTGGACTACTAGGGGCTTCAACCCCTTCAACTTCAGTCAGGTTACCCAGAGCCAGAAAGAGATTGTGATTCACATTCACCTGCACTAGAGCAGTTTCAAAGACACTCAAGATAGATACACCAAGGGACCAGACTCAACAACATCCAAGAAAAATCCTATGAGCCCCAACCTCACTGGCAGCAAGTCAGGGGGGAGATCCTTTCCAAGAACAGGAGATCAAAAATCAAGTTCCAATTACAATAGGAGAGCTCAAATATCACACACAAGGGACACTCATAGAGCGTCCAGCTCAGGTGTACAAAGAGACTGCAATACTGGACCCCTCAAGACACTGTCTACATTAGGCCATCCCACAAAGACTGGGAGACACAACATGGTTATCTAATACGTAGAAGCAAATACAAAGACACACAAAAAAATGAAGAGACAAAGAAACAACCCCCAAATGAGAGAAAATAAGGAAACTCCAGAAAAAGAACTAAATAAAATGGAGGTAAGCAACCTATCAGACATAGACTTCAAAGCAATGGTTATAAAGATACTTAAGGAACTTATTGCAAATTACAACAGCATGAAAAAAGAAATAGAGGCCATGAACAAGAATCAGACAGAAATGAAGAATTATATATCTGACATCAAGAAAACACTAGAAGGCATTAAAAGTAGATTGGATGAAGGAGAGGATAGAATTAGCAATTCAGAAGACAAGGTAGAAATAAATACCCAATTAGAGCAGCAAATGGGAAAAAGAATTTAAAAACAGGAAGATAGCTTAAGGGAGCTCTGGGACAAAAACAAAGCACAACAGAATCCACATTACAAGAATACCAGAAGGGGAAGACAGTGAGCAAGGAACAGAGAACCTGTCTAAAGAAATAAAGGCAGAAAACTTCCCCAACCTGGTGAAGGAAAATGTCACACATGTTCAGGAGGCACAGAGAGTCCAATCAAGAGGAACCCAGAGACCCAACCTAGACACATCATAATCAAAATGGCAAATGTTAAAGACAAACAATGAATCTTAAAGGGCAGCAAGAGAAAGAAAAATGCCTACAAAGGAGTTCCCATTAAAATGTCAACTGACTTCTCAATAGAAACACTTCAGGCCAGAAGGGAGTGGCATGAAGTACTCAAAGTAATGAAAAGCAAGGGCCTAAATCCAAGAATACTATATTCAGTAAGGCTATCATTTAAAATAAAAGGTGAATAAAGAGCTTTTCAGAGAAAAAAAAGATAAAAGAGTACATTAACACCAAACCAGCAATGCAAGAAATGTTAAAGGGATTGCTTTAAAAAGGTGAAGAAAAGGAGAGAGAAAGGATTATAGGCACAAAGAAAATAAAAATGGCAATAAATAAATACCTATTAATAATTACCTTAAATGTAAATGTAACTGGATATATTTTCTGTCTACAAGAGACCCACCTCAGAACAAAAGATACACAGACTGAGAGTGAAGGGATGGAATATATATTCCATAAAAATGGAAAGGTAAGAAAGCTGGGGTAGCAATATTCATATCAGACAAAATAGACTTCAAAACAAAGGCCACAACAAGAGACAAAGAAGGATATTTAACAGCACTAAAGGGAATGATTCAACATGAAAATATAGCCTTGTAAACATATATACAACCAATATAGACACACTCATGTACATAAAAAAAATCTTGGCAGACTTTAAAGGAGAGATTGACAGCAATACAGTCCTGGTAGGGGATTTTAACACCTCACGGATACCACTGGACAGATATTCCAGAAAAAAACAACAGGAAACAGAGGCCTTAAATTACACACTACATCAGATGGATGTAACTGATATTTACAGAACATTTCACCCCCAAAGCAACAAAATATACATCCTACTTAAGTGCATATAGCACATTCTCAAAGATAAACTACCTGTTATGGCACAAAACAAGCCTATACAAATTCAAGAAGATTGATACAATACCAAGTATTTTCTTGGATCACAATGGCATGAAGTTAGAAATCAACTACAATAACAAAACTCAAAAACACTCAAATGCATGTAGGCTAAATAGCATGTAATTAAACAATGAATGTATTACCAATGAGATCAAGCAAGAAATTAAAAACTTCCTGGAAACAAATGAAAATGAACACAGATGCACCCCAAACCTATGAGACATGGTGACAGTATTCCTGAGAGGGAAGTTCATAGCACTCCAGGCCTACCTCAAGAAACCAGGAAATGCACTGATAAATTGTCTAACCCTACAACTCAATGAAGTAGAAAGAGAAGAGCAAGAAAAGCCCAAAGGAAGTAGAAGGAAGGAAATCTATCTATATAAAAGCCTAAGTGACCATCGCAACAGATGACTGAACAGACTGCGTGGGGTGACCAGGCTGGCAGGCAGGTGAGCGGTTAGGAGCCAGTGGTCCAGGATTGTGAGAGGGATGTCCGACTGCCAGTTTAGTCCCAATCCTTGGGATCAGGCCTAAGCCGGCAGTTGGACATCTCCCGAGGGGGCCTGGATTGGAGAGGGTGCAGGCTGGGCTGAGGGAAACCTCCCCCACCCCACCCCCATGCATGAATTTTGTGAACTGAGCCTCTAGTAATAAAGATCAGAGTGGAAATAAATGAAATAGAGAGTGAAAAGAAAAAAACAGTACAGAAGATCAATAAATTCAACAGATGGTTCTTTGACATGGTAAACACCACAGAAATACAAATGATTATAAGAAAATACTATGAATAACTGTATGCCAACAAACTGGAAAACCTGAGTGAAATGGACAAATTCCTAGAAACATACAATCTTCCAAAACTCAATCAGGAGAATCAGAAAACCTGAGTAGGCCAATAACAACCGGTGAAATTGAAGCAGTATTTTAAAAATTTCCAGCAAATAAATTTCCTGGAATGGATGGTTTTACAGGAGAATTTTACCAAATATTCAAAAAAGAACTAATACCTATCCTTCTTAAACTATGCCAAAAAATCCAAGAGGAAGGAACACTTCCAACTTCTTTTCACAATGCCAGCATTGTCCTAATTCCAAAACCAGATAAAGACACTACAAAAAGGAACAAGAATATGGTGGTTGGCAGGATTGCAGTGAGGGGGAGAGTGTGAGTGAGTGATGGAGTGAAAGGGGAGTGCTGGACATGTGTGTGTATGTGTGTGTGTGTGTGTGTGTGTGTGTGTGTGTGTGTGAGAGAGAGAGAGAGAGAGAGAGAGAGAGAGAGAGAGACAGTTAGATCCTGTAGGACTTTCAGGGGTTGGAAAACTGGGGTCTCTTAGATGGGGAGCCTCTGCTACCATTGCAGGCACTCCTGGGTGGCTGGTGCTGGCACAGAAACCATGCCATCTTGAAGGGTAGAGATTATGTGACTAGAAGCCCAGCCTCACCACTACTCAGATTGGCCTCAGACACCACCTGGGACCCTAGAGCCAGTCCAGCCAAAGACCTGCTACCTCAGCTGCAGAGCCATGGACACCGGGATTCCAGCCTCCCTGGCTGCAGGCTCCTATGAGTCCTGGAGTGCCCAACCATCCTGCCAGCCCACCCCTGCAGCCATAGGCCCTACACAACCCAGAGCCTAGGCTCTCTGGTGACTATCAAGTTGTGCGACCCTCCCGCTAACCCACCGTGACCACAGGCCCCATGCATCCTGACACCTGGGCTCACTGGTAACTCTTGGGGTGTGCCAACCTCCTGCTGACCTGGGGCTGCAGGCACAGGCCTCGCATGACTCAGCACCTGGACTTTTTCGTGAGAGCAAAAATGGGGAGACAAAGTGAAAAAAAAATGGCGGCGATATAGGCAGACGCGTCCCAGGTCATGTCCCGGAGCAAATGGAGTGAGCAGCTGAAACTAATAACACCCACTCCGAATTGGCGAAATTACTCAGCTGGTGAGACGGTTTGCAGCCAGGAAGGGCAGAACTCCCCTGGAAAGGTAAAAAAACAAACAAAAAAATGGATTTGGGCAGGAAAGCTTGCCAGACCTCTGAGCCCAGAGGGTCGGGGGGAGACCGCGTGGCAGACAACCGCGTCCCTTGGGACAGGCACAGCCCCTGACTGAGGGAAGGAGATCTGCGGGATTCCTGGTGCCAGGGGATTTGAGATCTGGGTTCTGTGATCACGGACGACTGAGCCTAAAGGGGGCAGCCTGAAGAGCTGACCAGACCAGGCAGTGCCGGGAAGACAAGAGCTTATAGAAACTAAGCCTTCCCCATTTCCATGGCCGGCGTTTGTTTGTCTGTTTTCACTGAATCCTGTTCATAAGACATTTCGGATACAGACACTCACCTGTGCTGAAGAGAGGGAGAAGGTGCGGACGAGTGGAATCTGGGGAGAGAATGAGGAGAGAGGGGGGGCCAGGAGAGGTGGCAGCGAATTGAGTGCTGAGACACCCCTGGGCCCAGGATCCAGGCAGCCACTCTCTCGGGAGGGTGGGTCTCCTCCACCTAGCCCCCAGGCAAGGAGAACAGCCACACCCAGATTCCACCCTGAACGAGATCAAGTATTAAAATAATCTGATCAGTCCTTGGGAGATAAAAGGGTCTGGCCTATAGAGGGATTTTCAATCCCAGCAACAACACAGAGCAGGCAACTATTAAGGAACCAGCTCTGGGCAGTGGACTTCCCCACACCAGTTTTAAGTGCAATAGAGATGATAAACCCAAGCTACTGGACAGAGAGGCCCTATAGCCTTAAAGGCCAACCCAAAAACACTGCCACCCAGAGGTTGGGCCACAAACTGACTCTTAGCTAAATACAAATTAAGGCAGTCTGGGAAACAAATACGGCCTGCTTTGAAATCAGAACTGTGGTTTACAACACGGAGGAACAGTGTATCGCAGGGGAATTCAACACTCTCCTGAATACCTGACAGGACTAAGGCGAGCCAGACTGACGAGTAGAAGAACCGAAGGACCTTCACTACTGCATTTTTTTTTCTTCTTTTTTCACCTTTTAACTAAGAAACCAATTTTTTTCTTTTTTTCCATCACCTGATTTTACCTTTTTAATTACTACATTTTTATTTTAACCAGTATTATTACTGCTACCATTTTACCATTTTTTAAAGTGCCGTTTTATTTTCTCTTTATTTTATTTTGGGATTAGTGTTCTCTATTCTATTTTCAGCATTCCTTTAGCATCAATTTTCCCTACCTCAATTTTACCTCTTTGCTAAAACCCTTTCCCTCACTTTTCCCCTTTTGTTGTCCTGTTTCTCTTACCCTATTCCTGCTTTAGATATTCCCTATTCCCTCTGCTTACCACCTGTCAAAATTTCACCCTACTTATATATCCCATTTCCAATCCACTGCTCTAAATCCTTATACAAATATCCCTTATCTTTCTTCACTATCCAAATTTTTTTCTTCTTCTTTTATCTTTCTATTGTTTTGTTGCTGTTTGCTTGATTGTTGAGTATATTGGTTTTTTTTTTGTTGTTGTTTGTTTTTTGTGTGTCTCTCTGTGTGTGTGTGTGTGTCTTTTGGACTGGTTGTGAGGCTCTTTTGCTTCTTTTTCTTTTTTTCTGCTGGTTTTTCCACTCCCTCCACACCCCCCTCCCCCAGGTTATTTTTGTGCTTCTGTTTTCCCTTGCCTCTCTGGATATTATTGGTTGTTTCTAGTTTGAATTCATCTCCAGGGAGCTGTTGCTGGAATTTGCTGGGATTAGTGGCGGTTCTATAGGATTTTTCTCCTCATATACATAGCCTCTTCGCCTCTTCTACTTCATTCTCTCTTTTTGCTCTTTTTTTTCTCTTTTCTTTCCCCCTCCTTTTTCCCAATTTCATTTTTGCACTACTTTTTTTCTTCCCTACTTTTCTTTCCTTTTCTTTTTTCTCTTTTATCTTTTTCTCTTCTTTCTTCCTTGTCCCCTAATTCTCTTAATTCGGGGGGCCACCTTTATTTGGGGTTATTAATATCGTGAATATATTTGTGTTAGTGCCTGGTACGTTGTGCCTTGTTGTGTTGTATTTTGTGCCTTTAAATCAATGCAGCAGATCCAAGCAACAGCAGCCTCCTGAGCACCACATCCTCTGACTGAGGAACAGCAGCTGTACGTGAAGCCTCCCCCCACCAGCCAGAAGAGCCACCACAGCTGTGAACAGCACCCACCAGAGGAGCTGCTGCCAACTGAGGAGCAGCTACTACCACAACCGGCCGAAAAGCAACCACAGACCAAGGAGCCACTGCCACCCAGGGAGCAGCCACTGAACAACTCAACGTCTAGATATGTCAGTGAGATCAAACATGGGTAGACAAAGAAACCCCCAAAGGAAAGGGAAGGAGGACTCTCCAGAAAAGCAGCTAAGTAATACAGAGGCATGCAACATGACAGAAAAATAATTCAGAATAAGGGTCCTAGAGTGCATAAACCAGATGGAGGAAAAAATCAACAACTTGTGTAAGAAGCTAGAAGAAACAGATGAAAAAGTCAACTACCTATGCAAGAAGCAAGAAGAAACAGATGAAAAAATCAATAACATATGGAAGAAGCTAGAAGAAACAGATGAAAAAATCAACAACTTAAGTAAGACCCAAGAAGAAATGAAGAGTGATATAGCTGCAATAAAAAACACCATTGAAAGTATCAACAGTAGACTAGGAGAAGCGGAGGACCGAATTAGTGAATTAGAAGACAAGGAAGCAAAACACACCCAAAATGTACTTCAATTGGAGAAAAAAATTAAAAGACAAGAGGAGAGCCTAAGGGAGCTTTGGGACAACATGAAACAAAACAACATACAAATAATAGGGGTGCCAGAACAACAGAAAGATGAACAAGGATTAGAAAACCTATTCGAAGAAGTAATATCAGAAAACTTCCCTGAGGTGGGGAAGAAAAAAGTCACACAAGCACAGAGAGTCCCAAACAAGGTGAACCCGAAAAGACCCACACCATGACACATCATAATTACCATGGCAAATGTTCAGGACAAAGAGAATCTTACAGGCTGCAAGAGAGAGACGGAAAGTTACATACAAGGGATCTCCCATTAGATTATCAAATGATTTCTCAACAGAAACACACCAGGCCAGAAAAGAATGGACGGAAATTTACAAAGTGATGCAAAGCAAAGGACTGAATCCAAGAATACTCTACCCAGCAAGGCTCACATTCAAACTTGAAGGGGAAATAAGAGGCTTCACAGACAAAAAAAGGCTAAGGGAGTTTGTCACCACCAAGCCAGCAATGGAAGAAATGCTAAAGGGACTGGTGTAAAAAGTAGAAATAAAAAGCTCAGAAAGAAAAGAGCCACACACAAAAAGAAATGGCTACAAACAAGTACCTCTCAATAATAACTTTAAATGTAAACAGACTAAATGCTCCAACCAAAAGACATCGAGTGGCTGAATGGATAAAAAAACATGACCCATACATCTGCTGTCTACAAGAGACCCACTTCATTACAAGGGATTCACACAAACTGAAAGTGAAAGGATGGAAAAATATCTTTCAGGCAAATGGAAAGGAAAAGAAAGCTGGGGTAGCAATACTTATATCGGACAAAATAGACCTCAAAGTGAAGGCCATAACAAGAGATAAGGAAGGCCACTTCATAATACTAAAGGGATCAATATAACAAGAAGATATTACCCTGGTAAACATATATGCACCCAATGCAGGAGCACCCAAATTCATAAAAAAAAAAGCCTGGAAGATATCAAAGGATAGATCAACAACAATACAATCATAGTAAGGGACTTTAATACACCACTGACAGCACCAGATAAGTCCTCTAGACAAACAATCAGCAAAGAAACAACAATCCTAAATGACTCACTAGATCAGATGGACTTAATTGACATCTTCAGAACACTTCACCCCAAAGCCAAGGAATATACATTCTACTCAAGTGCTCATATGACATATTCAAAAATAGATCATATATTGGGTCACAAGCAAAGTATCCCCAAATTCAAGAAGATTGAAATTATAAAAAACATCTTCTCAGACCACGATGGCATAATATTGGAAATAAACTACAATAAAAACAACCCATAATACTCAAACACTTGGAAGCTGAATAGCATGTTATTAAATATTGATTGGGTTATCAATGAGATCAAAGAAGAAATTCAAAACATCCTGGAAACTAATGACAATGAAAACACAACAATCCAAAACCTATGGGACACAATGAAAGCAGTCCTGAGAGGGAAGTTTATAGCGCTACAGGCCTATCTCAAAAAAACAAGAAAAAATGGTAGTAAATCATCTAACTCTACAACTCAAAGAATTAGAAAGAGAGCAACAAGAAAACCCCAGAGTCAGCAGAAGGAAGGAGATAATAAAGATTAGAGCAGAAATAAATGACATAGAGACCAAAAAAACAATACAGAAAATCAATGAAAGCAAGACCTGGTTCATTGAAAGGATAAACAAGATTGACAAACCTCTAGCCAGACTCACCAAGAAGCAAAGAGAGAGGACCCAAATAAACAAAATCAGAAATGATAGAGGCGAAATAACAACAGACCCCACAGAAATACAAATGATTGTTAAAAAATACTATGGACAGCTCTACTCCAACAAACTAGACAACCTGGAAGAAATGGACAAATTCCTAGAAAAATACAACATTCCAAAACTCAATCAGGAAGAATCTAAAAATCTCAACAGGCCAATAACTATGGAAGAAATTGAAGCAGTCATCAAAAAGCTTCCATCAAACAAAAGCCCCGGACCAGACGGCTTCACAGGGGAGTTTTACCAAACATTCAAGGAAGAACTAAAACCTATCCTCCACAGACAACTACAAAAAATTCAAGAGGAAGGAACACTTCCAAGCTCATTCTATGAAGCCAGCATCACCCTAATACCAAAACCAGGTAAAGACAACATAGAGAAAGAGAATTACAGGCCAACATGCCTCATGAACATAGATTCCAGAATTCTGAACAAAATCTTAGCAAATCAGATCAAGCAGTACATCAGAAAGATCATACACCATGACCAAGTAGGATTTGTCCCAGGGTTGCAAGGACGGTACAATAACCGCAAATCAATAAATGTGATACATCACATAAACAAATTGAAAGACAAAAACCACATAGTCATATCAATTGATGCCGAAAAAGCATTTGACAAAATTCAACACCCATTTTTGATAAAAACTCTCAGTAAGGTGGGAGTAGAAGGATCATATCTCAACATAATAAATTCCATATATGACAGGCCCACAGCCAACCTCATACTCAATGGACAAAAACTAACGCCATTTCCCCTAGGAACAGGAACAAGACAGGGATGCCCACTCTCACCACTCCTGTTCAACATGGTACTGCAAGTGTTAGCCATTGCAATTAGGCAAGAAGAAAAAATAAAAGCATCCAAATTGGAAAAAAAGAAGTAAAACTGTCCTCATTTGCAGATGACATGATGTTATACTACAAAACCTTAGAGACTCCATCAAAAAGCTACTGGACTTAATATATGAATTTGGCAATGTAGCAGGATACAAAATTAATCCCAAGAAATCTGAGGCATTCCTATACACCCATAGTGAACTTTCAGAAAGAGAGATTATAAAAACAATCCCATTTACCATTACACCAAAAAAATTAAGCTACCTAGGAATAAACTTAACTAAAGAGGTAAAAGACCTCTACTCAGAAAATTACAGGACCTTGAAAAAAGAGATAGAGGAAGACATAAACAGATGGAAGCCCATACCATGTTCATGGATTGGAAGAATCAACATCATTAAAATGTCCATACTACCCAAAGCAATCTATAAATTCAACGCACTTCCCATTAAAATACCAATGGCATACTTCACAGATCTAGAACAAACTCTCCAAAAATTCATCTGGAATAAAAAAAGACTCCGAATAGCTGCATCAATCCTGAAAAAGAACAAAGTAGGTAGGATCTCAATACCAGATATCAAGATATATTACAAAGCCACTGTTCTCAAAACTGCCTGGTACTGGCACAAGAACAGATATATAGATCAATGGAATAGAATAGAGAGCCCAGAAATCGGCCCGAACCAATATGCTTAATTAATATTTGACAAAGGAGGCAAGAACATACAATGGAGTCAAGATAGTCTCTTCAATAAATGGTGTTGGGAAAATTGGACAGATATATGCAAGAAAATGAAACTAAACCACCAACTTACACCATACACAAAAATAAACTCAAAATGGATAAAGGACTTAAATGTACGACAGGAAACCATAAAAATTCTAGAATAATCCAAAGGCAACAAAATCTCAGACATATGCCAAAGCAATTTCTTCACTGATACAGCTCCTAGGGCACTTGAAAGGAACGAAAAAATGAACAAATGGGACTACATCAAAATAAAAAGCTTCTGCACAGCAAAAGAAACCATCAATTAAACAATGAGAAAACTCACTGTGTGGGAAAACATATTTGCCAATGTCATATCGGATAAGGGCCTAATCTCCAAAATTTATAGGGAACTCATACAACTTAACAAAAGGAAGTTAAACAATCCAATCAAAAAATGGGCAAAGGACCTAAATAGACACCTTTCAAAAGAGGACATTCAGAAAGCCAAGAGACATATGAAAACATGCTCAAAGTCACTAATCATCCGAGAGATGCAAATCAAAACAACAATGAGGTACCAATGAGGTACAAAAAACTGAAAATGGAACTCCCATTTGACCCTGTGATCCCACTTCTAGGAATATATCCCAGGAAACCAGAAACACCAATCAGAAAGGATATATGCACCCCTATGTTCATAGCAGCACAGTTCACCATAGCTAAGATCTGGAAACAGCCTAAGTGCCCATCAGTAGATGAATGGATTAGAAAACAGTGGTACATCTACACAATGAAATACTATGCTGCTGTAAAAAGGAAGGAACTCTTACCATTTGCAACGGCATGGATGGAACTGGAGAGCATTATGCTAAGTGAAATAAGCCAGTCAATGAAGGAAAAATACCACATGATCTCACTCATTCATGGATAATAGAGACCATTATAAACTTTTGAACAATAATAGATACAGAGGCAAAGCTGCCTCAAACAGATTGTCAACCTGCAGCGGGAAGGCCGGGGAGGGTTGGGTGGCAGGGGGGAGGAGGGTAAGAGATCAACCTAAGGACTTGTATGCATGCATATAAGCATAACCAATGGACATAAGACACTGGGGGATAGGGGAGGCTATGGGACTGTCAAGGGCGGGGGGGAAAAAGGACACATATGTAATACCCTTTGTAATACTTTAAGCAATAAAAGAAAATGGGGAGACAAAGAAACAACCACCAAGGGAAAGAAAAGGAGGAACAACCGGTAATGGAACTAAATGAAATGGAGGCATGCAATATGTCAGAAAAATTAATTCAGAGTAAGGGTCATACAATTCATAAACCAGATGGATGAGAAAGTCAACAACTTATGTAAGAATCAAGAGGAAATAAAAAATGATAAAGCTACAATAAAAAGCAAAATGGAAGATTTCAAGAGTAGACTAGAAGAATGAAGGTACAACTTAGTGAGTTAGAAGATAGGGCAGAGAAACACACCCAATCTGGACAGCTGTTGGAGAAAAAACATATAAAGCCGGAGAGGCTAAGGGAGATTTGAGCCAACCTAAAACTAAGTAACATACACATAATAGGGGTGTCAGAAGGACAAGAAGTGGAACAAGGACTAGAAAACCTTTTTGAAGAAAGAATGACAAAAAGCTTCCCTGATTTGGGGAAGAAAAAAGTCATATAAGCACAGAAAGTCCAAATAAGATGAGTTCTAAAAGACCCACAACAAGATATGTCCTAATTACAATGGCACATTTTAGCAACAAAGAGAGAATCTTAAAGGCTGCAAGAGAGAGACAGAGAGTTACCTACAAAGGATCTCACATTAGATTAACAAATTATTTCTCAACAGAAATACATCAGGCCAGAAGGAATGGAATGAAGTATACAAAGTGATACAAAGCAAGAACTGAATACAAAAATACCCTGCCCAGCAAGGCTATAATTCAAAATCGAAGGGGAAATCAGGAGATTCACAGACAAAAAAGGGCTAAGAATGTTTATTGCTACGTACCTAGCAATGTAAGAAATACTCAAGGGATTGTTGTAAAAAGAAGAAATAGAAAAGGAAGAAGGACCACAGGCATCTACACTAATAAAAGATAAGGATGCTAATTGACTGTACTTCATGATGCCCAAGCCACGCCCACCAGCCAATCAGAGAGACAATATGCAAATTAACTTAACCAAGATGGCAGCTGGCAGCCATGGAGCTGGAGCAAACAGGAGGCTTGGTTGCCCTGGCAATGGAGGAAGCCAAGCTTCCCGCCTGCCCTGACTGGCTATGGCCTCCGCAAAAGGCAAAAAAGTTTCAATTATAGAAGCTAAATAAATCCCAGATACCTGCTTCCAGCCAGCCTCCACTGGGACCTTGGGTGGCTGGGGGCTGTGTTCATCCCGAAAACAGCCATCAGCCCCTCACCCAGACTGGCCACACCCTCATGGGGTGAGGGTCCCTGCTGGGGGGCTTGGCCAGCCTGCAAACAGCTATTGGCTCCTCACCCAGACTGGCCAGGGACCCCAGCAGGACCCTCCACCCTGAAGGGGGTGTGGCCAGCCTGAAAACGGCCCTCAGACCCTCACCAAGGCTGGCCAGGCACACCAGTAGGTACCCCTACACTGAAGGGGCTGTAGCCAGCCTGCAAACAGCCATCAGCCCCTCACCCAGGCTGGCCAGGCACCCTAGCGGGACCCCCACCCTGATCTGGGACACCCTTCAGGGCAAACCAGCTGGCCCCCACCCATGCACCAGGCCTCTATCCTATATAATAAAAGGGTAATATGCAAACTGACCCTAACAGCTGAGCAACTAGGAATCACTGGTCACTATGAAACACACTGACCACCATGGGGCAGATGCTCAATGCAGGAGCTGCCCCTTGGTGGTCAGTGCACTCCCATAGGGGGAGCTCTGCTCAACCACAAGCCAGGCTGTTGGCTCCCAGTACTGCGGTGGTGGTGGGAGCCTCTCCTGCCTCCTCAGCAGCACTAAGGATGTTTGACTGCAGCTTAGGCCTGCTCCCTGCTGGGTAGTGGACACCCCCCGAGGGCTCCCAGGCTGTCAGGACCCCGGGATCAGCGGAGCCGTGAGGCCTCAGGACCCCGTGATCAGCGGAGCCGAGAGGCCTCCCGGCCCTGGTTATCAGCGGAGCTGAGAGGCCTCCCGGCCCCTGGGATCAGCGGAGCCGCGAGGCCTCCCGGCCAGGGATCAGCGCAGCTGAGAGGGGTCCTGGCCCCGGGATCAGTGGAGCAAGGAGACCTCCCAGCACCGGGATCAGGGTGACAGGGGGCAGCGACCAAACCCCTGATCGCCCTGCAGCTCTGTGTGTGACAGGGGGTGTGGCCACAACCTCTCTATCGGCCCTGCTCTGTTCCTGACAGTGGGGAGCTCCTAAACCCCGTGATGGGCCCTGCTCTGTGACTGATAGGGGGCAGCACCCCAAGCCCTGATTGGCCCTGCTCTGTGCATGACAGGGGGTGGCGCTGCAACCTCCCTATCGACCCTGCCTTGAGTGTGACAGGGGGCGGTGCCCAAACCCCCCAATGGGCCATACCCTGAGCGTGACTGAGGGTGGCATCACAACCTCCCGATCCGCCCTGCTCTGTGCATGACAGGGGGCGGTGCCCCAACTCCCCAATCGGCCCTGCTCTGAGCCTGACCAGGGGCTGCACCTAGGGATTGGGCCTGCCCTCTGCCACCTGGAAGCAGGCCTAAGCCAGCAGGTCGTTATCTCCCGAGGGGTCCCAGACTGCGAGAGGGCACAGGCCGGGCTGAGGGACCCCCCTCCCCCCCAGTGCACAAATTTTTGTGCCCCGGGCCTCTAATGATTGTATATATAGATAGATATTATATATATGTATATACACACACATATATATATATATAGAGAGAGAGATTTTATATATATATATATAATGTCTACAGGAGACCCACATCAGATCAAGGGAGTCACAAAGACTGAAAATGAAGGGATGGAAAAATATTTTTTAGGCAAATGGAAATTTAAAAAAAGTTGGGGTAGCAACACTTACATCTGACAAAAGAGACCTCAAATGAAGGCCATAAGAAGAGATAAGGAAGGTCACTTCAAAATACTAAAGGGATCAATACTACAAGAGGATATAACTTTGGCAAACATATATGCACCCAATGTATAGGCACCCAAATAAATACATTTTTAAAAAACCCCCAAAATTCTGGAAGATATCAAGGGAGAGATAAAAATAATACAATCATAGAAGGGTATTTTAATACTCCACTGACATCACTGGATAAAGCATCTAGACAAAAAATCATCAAAGAAACAGCAATCCTAAATGACTCACTAGATCAGGACTTTACCGACATCTTCAGAACATTTAACCCCAAAGCCACAGACTATACATTCTTTTTAAGTGCACATGGGACGTTTACAAAGATATCAGGTATACCACAAATAGAGACACAGGCAAAGTCTTTTCAAATTCATGAAGATTGAAATCATGTCAAGCATCTTCTCAGATCACAATGGTGTAATATTAGAAATAAAGTACAATAAAAACAATAAAAAATTCCAAACACTTGGAGGCTAAATAGCATGCTATTAAATAATGATTGGGTTACCAAAGAGATCAAAGAAGAAATAAAAAACATCATGGCAACAAATGACAATGAAAACATAACAATGCAAAATCTATGGGACACAGTGAAAGCAGTCTTGAGAGGAAAGTTGATAGCATTACAGGTTTACCTCAAAAAAAAAACAAGAAAAACTGGTAATAAATTATCCAATTCTACAACATAAAAATTAGAAAAATTGCAACAAGAAAAATCCCAGAGTGAGCAGAAGGAAGGAAATAATAAAGATCAGATTAGAAATAAATGACATAGAGACAAAACAAAATAATATAAAGATCAATGAAACCAAGAGCTGTTTCTTTGAGAGGATAAACAAGATTGATGAACCTCTAGCCAGGCTCACCAAGAAGCATAGAAAGAGGATTCACATAAACAAAATCAGAAATGAAAGAGGTAATATAACAAAAGACCCCAGAGAAATACAAAGAATTGTAAAAAAAAATACTATGAACAACTCTATTCCAACAAACTGGTCCACCTAGAAAAAATGGACATATTCCTAAACTCATTCAGGAAGATTAAAATCTCAATAGGCTGATAACTATGGAGGAAATTGAAGCAGTAATAAAAAAAACTTCCAGCAAACAGAAGCTCTGGGCCAGATGGCTTCACAGGGAAGTTTTACCAAACATTCAAAGAACTAAAACCTATCCTCCTCAGACTATTCCAAAAAATTCAAGAGGAAGGAACATTTTCAACTTCTTTTTCTGAAGCCAGCATTACCCTAATCCCAAATCCAGATAAAGACACTACAAAGAAAGAGAATTATAGGCCAATATCTCTGATGAACATAGATGCTAAAATCCTCAAGAAAATATTAGCAAATCACATCCAGCATTACATCAGAAAGATCATACACCATGACCAAGTGGGATTTATTCTGGGGATGCAATGATGTTACAACATCCGCAAATCAATGCATGTGAAACATCACATAAACAAATTGAGAGGTAAAAATCACACAATCATATAAATTGATGCAGAAAAAGCATTTGACAAAATCTAACACTCTTTCTTGAAAAAAACTCTCGGCAAAGTGGGAATGGAGGGATCATACCTCAACATAATAAAAGCCTTATATGTCAAACTTACAGCCAACATCATGCTCAATGGGCAAAAACTAAAACATTTCCCCTAAGAACACCAAAAGACAGGGATGCCCACTGTCACCATTCCTTTCGACATAGTAGTGGAAGTGCTAGGCATAGTGATGAGATAAGAAGAAATAAAAGGCATCCAAATTGGAAAAGAAGGAGTAAAACTGTTATTATTCTTAGATGACATGATACTGTACATAGAAAGCCCTAAAGGCTCCATCAAAAAACTACTAGATTCAATAAAAAAATTTGGCAGTGTAGCACAATACAAAATTAACACTCAGAAAGCTATGGCTTTTTTATATACCAACTAGAGGCCCAGCAGGCCCCCCCTTTCCACATGAGTCCCACTGCGCAGTGTGAGCCGAAAGCCCCACCCCACCCCTGGGAGCGGCTCACGAGCCAGGAGGGTGGGGAGGGACCAAGAGGTGCTCCATGCATCTCCTGGTGACCAGTTGTTTGGTTGCTTCTGCTTGCCTCAGCTGGCCACTCCACCCATCGCTGCTCATAGTTCGCTGCCCTGCCTTCCGCCGCTCATAGCTCTTCACAGCTAGTAGCTCGTGCCCTGCCCTGCCTGCTGCGAGAGCCACTGCTTGTTTGGTCATTACGGCGTCATGGTGTTACTGCCATGGGCCTTTTATATATATAGACTAGAGGACCAGTGCACAAAACTTTGTGCACTCGGGGAGTCCCTCAGCCCATCTATGCCCTCCCGCAGTCTGGGACCCCCTCGGGTGATGTCCACCAGCTGGCTTAGGCCTGCTCCCCACGGGATTGGGCCTAAGCTGGCAGTCAGACATCCCTCTGGCGGCCCGGGAGCCCTTGGGGGGTGTCCACTTGCCAGCGGGGAGCAGGCCTAAGTTGCAGTTGGACATCCTTAGTGCTGCTGAGGAGGCGGGAGAGGCTCCCACCGCCGCTGTACTGGCAGCCGTCAGCCTGGCTGTGGCTGAGCAGAGCTACCCCTTGAGAGCGCACTGACCACCAGGGGGCAGCTCCTGCATTGAGCATCTGCCCCCTGGTGGTCAGTGTGTGTCATAGTGATCAGTCATTCTGCTGGTAGGGTCAATTTGCATATTACCCTTTTATTATATTATAGGATAGAGGCCTGGTGCACGGGTGGGGGCAGGTTGGTTTGCCCTGAAGGGTGTCCTGGATCAGGGTGGGGGTCCCGCTGGGATGCCTGGCCAGCCTGCGTGAGGGCTGTAGGCCATTTTCAGGGTGGCCACTGGGTCCCCACTGAGGTGCCTGGCCAGCCTGATGGCTTTTTGCAGGCTGGTCAAATGCCACAGTGGGGAGCCTCACCCCAGGGGGTGTGGCCAGCCTGGGTGAGGGGCTGAGGGCCGTTTTCAGGCTGGCCACACCCTCCGGCAACCCAAGCCCCAGCCTCTCCTTTTTTTTTTTTCTTTCTGGGATTTATTTATCTTCTATAATTGAAACTTTGTAGCAACCCAGGCTCCCAGCCCTTCCTTGAGTGGAGGCCTCTGCTGGCTGGCTGGATGGACATGGAGAGCACTATGCTAAGCGGAATAAGCCAGTCAGGGAAAGATAAATATCACATGATCTCACTCACTTGTGGAATATAATAAACAACATAAACTGATGAACAAAAACAGATCCAGAGACAGAGAAGCATCGATCAGATGCTCAAACCTCATTGGGAAGGTAGGGGAGGTTGGAGGTAAAGGGGAGAGATCAACCAAATGACTTTTCTTCTCTACAATATAACTTGTTACATGCTAGGGCAAGTTTCCCACCATGTCTTCTTCAGAATTGTCTTTATATTTTTAGACTTTCATTTTTCCATTTAAAATTTTTAAACAGTCTGTCATGCTTTATAAAAAACGCTATTGAATTTTTGGTTGGAATTGCATTGACTTACAGGGAGAATTAATTTTTTATATATGTTTACCTTCTTTATACCCTACAATAACATTTTGTGATACTCTCCATTTAATTTTGGCCTATGTTACTAGATTGCTCCTAGTCTTTAATTCTATCAAGAATTAGTTCTTTTTCTATTACATTTTCAAAGTGATTATTATTGGTTTTTGCAGTATTATAAATAATTTCTGATATAGGTTATATTTATTATAAAGTTGGAAAAGTTCCATTTTAGTCTCAGTTCTCAGCTGTCTTTTTTCTGGACTTTGAAATGGTGTAAGAGCAATTGAAGATTTGGTAGAAATTCCTCTGTGAAAGGAAAAATACTATGCTTTTAAGGAAGTTGCATTTCTTCTCACTACCAATTCAATTTCTTTAATGAAGTTTCTTTCTTCAAGATTTTTATTTATTTATGTATTTTATTTTTTTTTAGATTTTTTTTAAATGTATTTTATTTATTTTTTACAGAGAGGAAGGGAGAGAGATAGAGAGTTAGAAACATCGATGAGAGAGACACATCAATCAGCTGCCTCCTGCACATCTCCCACTGGGGATATGCCCGCAACCCAGGCACATGCCCTTGACCGGAATTGAACCTGGGACCCTTCAGTCCGCAGGCCAACGCTCTATCCACTGAGCCAAACCGGTTTTGGCTAGATTTTTATTTCTTAAGTCCATTTTGGCTCTTTATTTCTTGCTAGATACTTTTCTCTGCCTCTTGAGATTTCAAAATTATGAGCAAAAGCATAGTGTTATTCCTAAATTTTTATGGTGAATGTATGTTCTCTTTTGCTTTAAGGCAAGATATATTGGTATCAATATAGATATATAGATTTTGATGACTATTAGGTAAATCTTATGAATATACTAGAGGCCCAGTGCATGAAATTCATCCATGAAATTCATGCACTGGGGGAGGTGGGTCCCTCAGCCCAGCCTGCACCCTCTCGCAGTCTAGGAGCCCTGCAATCAATCACCCCACCGAGGGAGGCCCCACCCTGTCGCTGCAGTGCCACCAGCCAGGTAGCCTGGGCCTTCCTCTTTGGGGCGATCATGGGGCGATGGTGGGGCCCCCGACAAATTGCATTGCAATTGCATTGCACCCACCTTGGCTGGCCTGACACCAGTGGGTGTCATAGAGTGGTCATCCAGACAGTCGTTCTGCTGTTCAGTCATTTGGTCAACTTGCACATTACACTTTTATTATTATAGATACAGATTTTGATGACTATTAGGTAAACCTTATGAATTAAATTGTTAGTATCTTCTATATAACTTATTATATTTCTCTTCAGTACCTATCAATTTCCGAATGAGGTTTATTAAAACTCCCACTATATTTTTTATATTGATTTTTCCTTTATAGATTATATAGATGCATACAAGTCTATGCTACATAATCTTGTGAATTGTTCATCTTAATCATTAAGTCATTACCCCTATTTCTCTGATGATTAGTGACTTTGAGCATTTTTTTCAGATGTCTCTTGAACATTTGTATGTCCTCTTTGGAGGAATGTCTATTTAGGTCTAATGCCCATTTTTTTTATTATTATTATTGGATTGTTTGTCTTCCTTTTGTTGCGTTGTATGAGTGCTTTATATATTTTGGACATTAACTCCTTATCAGATGTATCATCGGCAAATATGTTCTCCCATAGAGTCGGTTTCTTTTTCATTTTGATGGTAGTTTATTTTGCTGTGCAGAAGCTTTTTATTTTGATGTAGTCCCATTTTTTTATTTTTCTCCTTAGTTTCCTAGGAGATGTATCTGTAAACATATTGCTATGTGAGATGTCTGAGATTTTACTGCTTATGTTATCCTCTAAGATTTTTATGGTTTCACATCTTAATTTAAGTCTTTTATCCACCTTGAATTTATTCTTGTGTATGATGTAAGTTGGTGGTCTAGTTTCATCTTTTTGCATGCCTGTACAGTTTTCCTAACACTATTTGTTGAAGAGATTGTCTTTACTCCATTGTATGTTCTTGCCTTCTTTATCAAATATTAAGTGACCGTAATCGTGTGGGTCAATTTCTGGAGTCTCTGTTATGATCAATTGGATTATATGCCTGTTCTTTTGCCAGTACCAGGCTGCTTTGTTTACGATGGCTTTATAGCATAGTTTGATATCTGGTATTGTGATCCCTCCTACTTCGTTCTTCTTTCTTAAGATTGCTGCAGCTATTCAGGGTCTTTTATGGTTCCATATAAATTTTTGGTGTATTTGTTCTTTATCTGTGAAGTATGCCATTGGTGTTTTAATAGGGATTATGTTGAATCTGTAGATTGATTTGGGTAGTATAGACATTTGTTTCTTTTTTTTTAATTGCTTAAAGTATTACAAAGGGTATTACATATGTGTCCATTTCCCCCCCCCCCGCCCTAGACAATCCCCTAGCCTCCCCTATCCCCCGGTGTCTTATGTCCATTGGTTATGCTTATATGCATGCATACAAGTCCTTTGGTTGATCTCTTACCCCCCTACCTCCTGCACCCACCCTCCCCGGCCTTCCCGCTGCAGATTGACAATCTGTTTGAGGCAGCTCTGCCTCTGTATCTATTATTGTTCAAAAGTTTATAATGGTCCCTATTATCCATGAATGAGTGAGATCATGTGGTATTTTTCCTTCATTGACTGGCTTATTTCACTTAGCATAATGCTCTCCAGTTCCATCCATGCCGTTGCAAATGGTAAGAGTTCCTTCCTTTTTACAGCAGCATAGTATTCCATCGTGTAGATGTACCACAGTTTTCTAATCCAGTCATCTACTGATGGGCACTTAGGCTGTTTCCAGATCTTAGCTATGGTGAATTGTGCTGCTATGAACATATGGGTGCATATATCCTTTCTGATTGGTGTTTCTGGTTTCTTGGGATATATTCCTAGAAGTGGGATCACTGGGTCAAATGGGAGTTCCATTTTCAGTTTTTTGAGGAAACTCCATACTGTCTTCCATAGTGGCTGCACCAGTCTGCATTCCCACCAGCAGTACACAAGTGCTCCTTTTTCTCCACATCCTCTCCAGCACTTGTCGTTTGTTGATTTGTTGATGATAGCCAGTCTGACAGGTGTGAGATGGTACCTCATTGCTGTTTTGATTTGCATCTCTTGGATGATTAGTGACTTTGAGCATGTTTTCATATGTCTCTTGGCTTTCTGGATGTCCTCTTTTGAAAGGTGTCTATTTAGGTCCTTTGCCCATTTTTTGATTGGATTGTTTAACTTCCTTTTGTTAAGTTGTATGAGTTCCCTATAAATTTTGGAGATTAGGCCCTTATCAGATATGTCATTGGCAAATATGTTTTCCCACACAGTGGGTTTTCTCATTGTTTTGTTGATGGTTTCTTTTGCTGTGCAGAAGCTTTTTATTTTGATGTAGTCCCATTTGTTCATTTTCTCTTTAGTTTCAAGTGCCCTAGGAGCTGTATCAGTGAAGAAATTGCTTCGGCATATGTCTGAGATTTTGTTGCCTTTGGATTCTTCTAGAATTTTTATGGTTTCCTGTCGTACATTTAAGTCCTTTATCCATTTTGAGTTTATTTTTGTGTATGGTGTAAGTTGGTGGTCTAGTTTCATTTTCTTGCATATATCTGTCCAATTTTCCCAACACCATTTATTGAAGAGACTATCTTGGCTCCATTGTATGTTCTTGCCTCCTTTGTCAAATATTAATTGAGCATATTGGTTCGGGCCGATTTCTGGGCTCTCTATTCTATTCCATTGATCAATAGACTATTCTTGTGCCAGTACCAGGCAGTTTTGAGAACAGTGGATTTGTAATACATCTTGATATCTGGTATTGAGATCCCACCTACTTTGTTCTTTCTCAGGATTGCTGCAGCTATTTGGGGTCTTTTTTTATTCCAGATGAATTTTTGGAGAGTTCGTTCTAGATCTCTGAAGTATGCTGTTGGTATTTTAATGGGAAGTGCGTTCAATTTATAGATTGCTTTGGGTAGTATGGACATTTTAATGATGTTGATTCTACCAATCCATGAACACGGTATGTTCTTCCATCTGTTTATGTCTTCCTCTATCTCTTTTTTCAAAGTCCTGTAGTTTTCTGAGTAGAGGTCTTTTACCTCTATAGTTAAGTTTATTCCTAGGTAGCTTAATTTTTTTGGTGCGATGGTAAACGGGATTGTTTTTATAATCTCTCTTTCTGAAAGTTCACTATTGGTGTATAGAAATGCCTCAGATTTCTTGGGGTTAATTTTGTATCCTGCTACATTGCCAAATTCATGTATTAAGTCTAGTAGCTTTTTGATGGAGTCTCTGGGTTTTGTATGTATAATATCATGTCGTCTGCAAATAAGGACAGTTTTACTTCCTCTTTTCCAATTTGGATGCCTTTTATTTCTTCTTCTTGCCGAATTGCAATGGCTAACACATCCAGTACTATGTTGAACAGGAGTGGTGAGAGGGGGCATCCCTGTCTTGTTCCTGCTCTTAGGGGAAATGGTGTTAGTTTTTGTCCATTGAGTATGATGCTGGCTGTGGGCCTGTCATATATGGCTTTTATTAAGTTGAGGTATGATCCTTCTACTCCTACCTTACTGAGAGTTTTTATCAAAAATGGGTGTTGAATTTTGTCAAATGCTTTCTCTGCATCAATTGATATGACCATGTGGTTTTTTTCTTTCAATTTGTTTATGTGATGTATCACGTTTATTGATTTGCGGATATTGTACCATCCTTGCATCCCTGGGATAAATCCTACTTGGTCGTGGTGTATGATCTTTCTGATGTACTGCTGCATCTGATTTGCTAAGATTTTGTTGAGGATTTTGGCATCTATGTTCATGAGGGATATTGGCCTGTAATTCTCTTTCATTGTGTTGTCTTTACCTGGTTTTGGTATTAGGGTGATGCAGGCTTCATAGAATGAGCTTGGAAGTGTTCCTTCCTCTTGAATTTTTTGTAGTAGTCTGAGGAGGATAGGTTTTAGTTCTTCCTTGAATGTTTGGTAAAACTCCCCTGTGAAGCCGTCTGGTCCGGGGCTTTTGTTTGCTGGAAGCTTTTTGATGACTGCTTCAATTTCTTCCATAGTTATTGGCCTGTTGAGATTTTTAGATTCTTCCTGATTGAGTTTTGGAATGTTGTATTTTTCTAGGAATTTGTCCATTTCTTCCAGGTTGTCTAGTTTGTTGGAGTAGAGGTGTCCATAGTATTTTTTAACAATCATTTGTATTTCTGTGGGGTCTGTTGTTATTTCGCCTCTATCGTTTCTGATTTTGTTTATTTGGGTCCTCTCTCTTTGCTTCTTGGTGAGTCTGGCTAGAGGTTTGTCAATCTTGTTTATCCTTTCAAAGAACCAGGTCTTGGTTTCATTGATTTTCTGTATTGTTTTTTTTGGTCTCTATGTCATTTATTTCTGCTCTAATCTTTATTATCTCCTTTCTTCTGCTCACTCTGCGGTTTTCTTCTTGCTCTCTTTCTAAATCTTTGACTTGTAGAGTTACTACTTGATGATTTACTACCATTTTTTCTTGTTTTTTGAGATAGGCCTGTAGCGCTATAAACTTCCCTCTCAGGACTGCTTTTATTGTGTCCCATAGGTTTTGGATTGTTGTGTTTTCATTGTCATTAGTTTCCAGGATGTTTTGAATTTCTTCTTTGATCTCATTGGTAACCCAGTCAATATTTAATAGCATGCTATTCAGCTTCCAGGTGTTTGAGTATTTTGGGTTGTTTTTATTGTAGTTTATTTCTAGTATTATGCCATCGTGGTCTGCGAAGATGCTTTTTATGATTTCAATCTTCTTGAATTTGGGGATACTTTCCTTGTGACCCAATATGTGGTCTATTTTTGAAGATGTCCCATGAGCACCTGAGAAGAACGTATATTTCCTGGCTTAGGGGTGAAGTGTTCTGAAGATGTCTATTAAGTCCATCTGACCTAGTGAGTCATTTAGGATTGCTGTATCTTTGCTGATTGTTTGTCTAGAGGACTTATCCAGTGCTGTCAGTGGTGTATTAAAGTCCCCTACTATGATTGTATTGTTGTCGATCTCTCCTTTGATATCTTCCAGGAGTTTCTTTATGAATTTGGGTGCTCCTGCATTGGGTGCATATATGTTTACCAGGGTTATATCTTCTTGTTGTATTGATCCCTTTAGTATTATGAAGTGGCCATCCTTATCTCTTGTTATGGCCTTCACTTTGAGGTCTATTTTGTCCGATATAAGTATTGCTACCCCAGCTTTCTTTTCCTTTCCATTTGCCTGTAAGATATTTTTCCATCCTTTCACTTTCAGTCTGTGTGAGTCCCTTCTAATGAGGTGGGTTTCTTGTAGACAGCAGATGTATGGGTCCTGTTTTTTTATCCATAAGGCCACTTGATGTCTTTTGGTTGGAACATTTAGTCCATTTACGTTTAAAGTTATTATTGAAAGGTACTTGTTTGTAGCCATTTCTTTTTTTGTGTGTGTGGCTGTTTTCTTTCTGAGCTTTTTATTTCTTCTTTTTATACCAGTCCCTTTAGCATTCCTTGCATTGCTGGCTTGGTGGTGATAAACTCCCTTAGCCTTTTTTTGTCTGTGAAGCTTCTTATTTCCCCTTCAAGTTTGAATGATAGCCTTGCTGGATAGAGTATTCTTGGATTCAGTCCTTTGCTTTGCATCACTTTGTAAATTTCCGTCCATTCTTTTCTGGCCTGATGTGTTTCTGTTGAGAAATCATTTGATAATCTAATGGGAGATCCCTTGTATGTGACTTTCCGTCTCTCTCTTGCAGCCTGTAAGATTTTCTCTTTGTCCTGAACATTTGCCATGGTAATTATGATGTGTCTTTGTGTGGGTCATTTTGGGTTCACCTTGTATGGGACTCTCTGTGCTTGTGTGACTTTTTTCTTCCCTACCTCAGGGAAGTTTTCTGATATTATTTCTTCGAATAGGTTTTCTAATCCTTGTTCATCTTTCTGTTGTTCTGGTACCCCTATTATTTGTATGTTGTTTCGTTTCATGTTGTCCCAAAGCTCCCTTAGGCTCTCCTCCTGTCTTTAAATTTTTTTCTCCAATTGAAGTACATTTTGGGTGTGTTTTGCTTCCTTGTCTTCTAATTCACTAATTCGGTCCTCCGCTTCTCCTAGCCTATTGTTGATACTTTCAATGGTGTTTTTTTTTTGCAGCTATATCACTCTTCATTTCTTCTTGGGTCTTACTTAAGTTGTTGATTTTTTCATCTGTTTCTTCTTTCTTCTTACAGAGGTTGTCGATTTTTCCCTCCATCCAGTTTATGCACTCTAGGACCCTTATTCTGAATTATTTTTCTGTCATGTTGCATGCCTCTGTATTACTTAGCTGCTTTTCTGGAGAGTCCTCCTTCTCTTTCCTTTGGGGGTTTCTTTGTCTACCCATGTTTGATCTCACTGACATATCTAGACGTTGAGTCGTTCAGTGGCTGCTCCCTGGGTGGCAGTGACTCCTTGGTCTGTGGTTGCTCTTCGGGCGGTTGCGGTAGCAGCTGCTCTTCAGTTTGCAGCAGCTCCTCTGGTGGGTGCTGTTCACAGCTCTGGTGGCTCTTCTGGCTGGTGGGGGGTGGTATCACGTACAGCTGCTGTTCCTTAGCAGAGGGTGTGGTGTTCAGTATGCTGCTATTGCTCGGATCTGCTGCATTGATTTAAGGGCACAAAATACAACACAACAAGGCACCACGTACCAGGCACTAAACACAAATATATTCACAATATTAATAACCCCAAATGGAGGTGACCACCCGAATAAAGAGAATTAGGGGATAAGGAAGAAGGAAGAGATAAAGGTAAAAGAGAAAAAAGAAAAGAAAAGTAGGGATCAAAAAATGGAGTGCAAAAATGAAATTGGGAAAAAGAAGGGGGAAAAATAAAAGCGAGAAAAGAAAAGAAAAAAAAGAGCGAAAAGAGAGAATGAAGTGGAAGAGGGGAAGAGGCTTTTTATATGAGGAGAATACTCCTATAGAACCGCCGCTAATCCCAGCAAATTCCAGCAACAGCTCCCTGTAGATGGATGCAAACTAGAAACAACCAATAATATAACGATGAAAATAGAATGGAGAACACTAATCCCAAAATAAAATAAAGAGAAAATAAAATGGCACTTTAAAAGATGGTAAAATGGTAGCAGTAATAATGCTGGTTAAAAATAAGAAGGTAGTAATTAAAAGGGTAAAATCAGGTGATGGAAAAAGAAGAAAAAAAAAGAAGAAAAAAGAAGAAAATAAAAGAAAAAAAATTGGTTTCTTAGTTAAAAGGTGAAAAAAGAAAAAAAAATTGCAGTAGTGAAGGTCCTTCGGTTCTTCTATTCTTCAGTCTGGCTCACCTTTAGTCCTGCCAGGTATTCAGGAGAGTGTTGAGTTTCCCTGTGATACACTGTTCCTCTGTGTTGTAAACCACAGTCCTTATTTCAAAGCAGGCCTTATTTGTTTCTCAGACTGCCTTATTTTGTGTTTAGCAAAGAGTCAGTTTGTGGCTCAGCCTCTGGGTGGCAGTGTTCTGGGGTTGGCCTCTGAGGCTATATGGCATTGAAAATCCTTCTATAGGCCAGACCCTGTTAACTCCCAGGGACTGATCAGATTATTTTAATCCTTGATCTTGTTCAGGGTGGAATCTGGGTGTGGCTGTGCTCCTTGCCTGGGGGCTGGGGGGAGGAGTCTCACTCTCTGGTGAGAATGGCTGCCCCAGTCCTGGGCTAAGGGGTGTCTCAGCACTCAACACTCAATTCGCTGCCACCTCTCCTGGCCCCCCTTCTCTCCTCAGTCTCTCCCCAGATTCCACTCCTCCGCACCCTCTCCCTCTCTTCAGCACCGGTGAGTGTCTGTATCCGAAATGTCCCATGAACAGGATTCGGTGAGAACAAACAAACAAATGCCGGCCGTGGAAACGGGGAAGGCTTAGGTTCTGTAAGCTCCTCTCTTACTGGCACTGCATGGTCAGGTCAGCTCTTCAGGCTGCCCCCTTTAGGCTCAGTCCTCCGTGGTCACAGAACCCAGTTCTCAAATCCCCTGGCAGCGCCAGGAATCCCGCAGATCTCCTTTCCCCCGTCAGGGGCTGTGCCTGTCCCTGGGGACGCGGCTGTCTGCCATGCGGTCTCCCTCCGACCCTTTGGGCTCAGAGGTCTGGCAAACTTTCCTGCCCAAATCCCTGGTTTTTGTTTTTTTACCTTTCCAGGGGAGTTCTGCCCTTCCCGGCTGCAAACCGTCTCACCAGCTGAGCAATTTCACCAATTGGGGGTGGGTTTTACTAGTTTCAGCTGCTCACTCCATTTGCTCCGGGACACAACCTGGGACGCGTCTGCCTATATGAGTATAGACATTTGAATGATGTTAATTCTTCTAATTAAAAAATGGGCAAAGGACCTAAATAGACACTTCTCCAAAGTGGCCATACAAATGGCCAAGAGACATATGAAAAAATGCTCAGCATAACTAAACATAAAAGAGATGCAAATTAAAACTGCAATGAAGTATCACTTCACACCTGTTAAAATGGCCACCATCAATAAATCAACAAACAACAAGTGCTGGTGAGGATGAGGAGAAAAGGAAATCCTTGTGTTGGGGTCCAGCCCCAGCAGGTCCAGGGGTTCCCAAAGGTGTGGACAGAGTCGGCAAAGAATGAAGGACATAGAGGCAGCGTTCAGTTGATCAGCATAGCTAGGTTCTCTTGCCAGGTTCTCCTGCCAGGTTCTCTAGCTAGGTTCTGTCTTTATTCTCTTGTTACATCTGTATTTTTACCAGTTGATTTTAATCCTATCCATTCTATTCCAAAGGTTAGGGCATTTGTTAATCTAGTTCTTTTGAGTTTAATCCTGTCTAGGTTAATCTCTGTGTTCCATTATAAGGGCTATTCCAAGGTCACTGCTCTACTGATAAGCTACAAGGAAGTGACTGAAGGAGATTATCCTACCCAGTAAAGATTATGTCCTCCCAGCCTCGCTGCTTGCCTTCCCTGGGACTTCCCTGTGTCGGTGGATCTCCAGGGGTATAGGCTTTGGTGCTTTCCCTGGTGGACAGACCCCTGGGGATGTGGGCCCAACAAGTCCCAAATTTATTGCCAACAGTTTTAGTCCAAGTTCTTCATAAGTAGTACATGGTACTTCTGTAACACTAGGGGGATTTACTGATTTATTCTCTTCCTAAGTCCTGTTAATCCCTAACCTGGGGAAACAACCTTTCTTGGGGAGGTGGTCCTGTTTAAAACACATAGCGCTAAGAGGGGGAGCAAACATATGCCATATACGCCAGGTCCCTTGAAACATAAGCTGTGCAGATGTTTCTTCCCTGCAGCGACTGTGTCAAGCAGCAAGGATGGACCGGCTTCCAGCATCCTTGTGCACTGTTGTTGGTGGGAATGCAAATTGGTGCAGCCACTGTCAAAAGCAGTATGGAGTTTCCTCAAAAAAATTAAAAATGGAACAGCCAAAGTAAAATAAATCAGGAAATATTAATGCCATATGATTTCACTTTTATGTGAAATCTAAAGAGCAAAATAGCCCAAGATGGTTTGGCTCAGTGGATAGAGTGCCACCTTGCAGACTGAAGGGTCCCAGGTTCAATTCCAGACAAGGGCACATGCCTGGATTGATCCCCAGTGGGGTGTGCAGAAGGCAGCCAATCAATGATTCTCTCTTATCATTAATATTTCTATCTCTCTCTCCCTCTTCCTTCCTCTCTGAAATCAATAAAAATATATTTAAAAAATAAATAAATAAAGAGCAAAATAAATAAAGAGACAAAATAGAAACAGACTCATAGATACTGAAATAAATCAGACTGATGGTTGCTGGAAGGGGATGGTGTTGGGGGACTGAATGAGAAAGGTGAAGGGATTAAGAATTACAAATTGGTAGTCACAAAACAGTCACAGGGATGTAAAGTACCCATAGGGAACATCCTATATAATAAAGAGGTAATATGCAAATCCATCACTCCAACACACAAGATGGCCGCTCCCATGTTGTCAAAGATGGCCACCCCATGTGGACACAAAATGAACGCCACAAGATGGCCGGCAGGGGTGGGGAGTTGCGGGAGATCAGACCAGCAGGGGAGGGCAGTTGGGGAGGACCAGGCCTGCAAGGGTGGGGAGTTGCAGGTGATCAGACCTGCAGGGGAGGGCAGTTAGGGGTGACCAGGCCTGCAGGGGAAGGCAGTTAGGGGCAATCAGGTTGGCAGGGGAGCAGTTAGGTGTCGATCAAGCTGGCAGGGGAGTGGTTAGGGGTGATCAGGCTGGCAGTCAGAAGCGGTTAGGGGCAATCAGGCAGGCAGGCAGGCAGGCGAGCGGTTGGGAGCCAGCAGTCCTGGATTGTGAGAGGGATGTCCGGGCAGTCAGACATCCCTCGAGGGTCCCAGATTGGTGAGGGTGCAGGCTGGGCTGAGGGACACCTCTTCCCCCCTCTCCACCCCCGGTGCAGAAATTCCATGCACCGGACCTCTAGCAGTCAATGATATTGTAATAACTATGTATCATGCCAGGTGGGTACTTAAAATATCAGGGGGTAAGGGGTCACTTTGTAAAGTTTACGATTGTCTAACCACTATGCTGTACACCAGAAACTAAAACAAAATAATATTGGTTGTCAAGTGTAATTGAAAAAAAAGAATTTTATTTTATATAAATGTATTCTATTAAAGAACAAACAACAGACTTAGAAACAAAGAACAAACTGATGGTTGCCAGACAGGGTGGTAGAGTGATAGGTATAGAAGGTGAAAGCGAATATAGTCAACTAGAGGCCCGGTGCACAAAAATTTGTGCACTCGGGGGGGGGGTGTCCCTCAGCCCGACCTGTGCCCTCTCACAGTCTGGGACCCCTCAGGGGATGACCACCTGCTGGCTTAGGCCTGCTCCCTGAGGGATTGGGCATGAGCTGGCAGTCAGACATCCCTCTGGCAGCTCGGCAGCCCTCGGGGGATGTCCAATTTCCAGTGGGGAGCAGACCTAAGCTGCAGTCAGACATCCTTAGTGCTGCTGAGGAGGCAGAAGAGGCTCCCACCACCATTGCTGTGTGGTGAGCACATCTTAAGATTGAAATGGCAACTGTTGTACACCTAAAATTAATAGAATCTTGCACACCAGCTATACTTTAATAAATATGTGCATATCTTTGTGAAGTTAATGAATTCTGTTTTCTTCATTTTAAAAGGAATACAACTGAAAACTCATCTGCTTTAGCAACCAAATTATCTTAATTGTGCTTTTACGATATGTATTTTGTGTATATGTGTATATATTTGTTTATTTGCATTGCTTTCTGTAAGTGCTCAAAACTTTTTCTCTTTATATAAGTCATTGAAAAATGTTTATATATTCACATATTTGATGAAAAAGGTAGATATAACTAGCAAACTAAAACATAACAAAAAGAAAACATTAAATTATTAAGTTAAATTATTAAAATATCTGATTCCTCTTCAATGTGTTTATAGAGATGTATACTTCAGAGCATTTTAATCACAGACTCTGGTAAAAATGAGTCTTTTAAAAAAATTCTTGACACTATTATAGATGTCCCTCACTTTCTCCCCTTTACCCACCTCCATTCAACTCCACCGCCCCCTCTCTCTGGCCATCACCACACTGTTGTCTGTGTTCATGGGCTATGCATATATGTTCTTTGACTAATGAGTCTTAAGTTGTGCTAAACTGAAATATTTCATCTTCAAGGCTAGAAATGATGGCAAAGAAGAAGAAATCTGCTCTTCTAGAAGCACCATTTTATGATCTGGTTAAAAATGAGTAATTGTCCCTATTGAGTCAATTTTGTTGACAACAGATATTTTAAACAGATTCACCTTTACTAGGGTATTCCAGTTCACAAATGGTTTGCCTGAAATGGACCAGACCTTTACAGGTTGCTTACATGTCTTCTTCCTTCCCTTCCTCTTCCCCTCCTTTCTATCAATTCAGGCAGGAAATAAGTATGCAATTTTCAAAGGTCAAAATAGTAAAAATGGGCAACCAGCTAGATCAATGATTTTCAAACTTTTTCATCTCATGGCTCACATAAACTAATTATTAAACTTCTGCAGCCCACCAACAAATATTTTTTGCTAATCTGACAAAAAAAAGGTATAATTTTGATTCATTCACAAAGGATGACTATTGTTGTATTGGCTGTTGTTATTATTTTATTTGACAATCAGAGGGAAAAGAGGTCAGTGTCCTGACTAATTAGTGAGGTATTGCATGTTTTAAAAATTATTGTGGCACACTGGTTGAAATTTGCTGAGCTTGACCAAGCTTATCTAGAAATACCAGTGTTTGCCCATGACCTAAACCCAACATAATTAGACCAATAAATTCCATAATTATCTCTAAGTGTTTTCTCATGCTCAAGCTAAACTTTTAACATGTGTAACAGATAAAATTTCACATATTGAGATGTATACAAGAAAACGAAACTTTGTTTACTATTGCAAATAGTGATAGACAAAAAACTTGCCAATTGAAGACAGCAACCATCTGATTTAAAAACTCTGTCAAATAAATATTCAGTCAATTCACATGCAAATTCCTTAACATGGTACTTCTCTCTTCTTCATCACTTCCCTTTTTCTCTCTGACCCACCTGCACTCTAATCTTACTCTCCCGGAGGATGCAGATCCTTTTCTATTCGGTTATTCCTCTCATAGATCTTTAAACATGTCAATCAAACAGCCTTTTAAACTTTGGAGTTGGGTTGGAGCAATTGAAAAATCTTTCAAGTAATCACATTGTGCCATAAGGTGGAAATTCAGTGTTTTCCAGGCAGAGAAAAATAAGAGATTTTTTTCTGGTACATATATTCCTAGAATTTCTGTATTATGTTTGACTTAATCACAGAGAGATTCTGATAAATTTTATGAGTATACTGTAAAGCCAGCTGAGGTCATTCTCCATCCTGTGTATTAACTCCATCATTTCATGTATTTTTCCAAAAGAAATCTTTGTATCTGCGCTGTAACTTTCCTAAATTTTTAAAAAAGCAACCGAAATCTGAATGCCTAACTTACATTCTAGTTTTTGAATATGTAGCAGATGCACATGTTGCCCTTAAATTTGTCTATTTTTCCAGAAAAGTTTGTGTTTTAACTAAAAAAATAATTTTACAAAGTTATTCACAAATAGCATTTTCTTCTGGTGTGCAGTGGCAGACTGCTTAACCATGTCGTCTGAAGCCACTGCATAGGGTTAGGGCTCTCTACTGTTTTATCTGTTTTTAGAGGATACTATTTCAATAGACTCTCACTGATAGGAAGTGAATTTCTTTACTACACATTATCTCTGGATTTTTAAATAATGTACATTTTATTAGCATTCAAGAATGATGTGAGGATACTATATATCTTATTGATCATATTTTCTGTGCTACACTGTTCATTGAGGCATTCTTGGGGTGGCTTTTTTAAATACTATTTTTCCTTGGTTTCTCTCTCTCATTTCAGATTAGAATCTCCCACACGAAGTCTAAGCATGGATGCCCCAAAGGGTGTTCATATTCAAGCTCATGCTGGGAAAATCAAGGCCCTTTCTCA
This sequence comes from Myotis daubentonii, assembly GCF_963259705.1. Classification (NCBI taxonomy): domain Eukaryota; kingdom Metazoa; phylum Chordata; class Mammalia; order Chiroptera; family Vespertilionidae; genus Myotis; species Myotis daubentonii. Next base: position 123,890,808 of record NC_081841.1, read on the forward strand.
AATGGACATCATTTTTCATAGTAATGATGGAATGGTGAGTTCAATTGATCAAGCTCCTACTGCATGTCTTGACAATACTCATGTCCGTAAGGTATCAGTATCTTAAATTTATGGTAGTTTATAAAGAAATGTTACAAAAAGCATAGAGTAGAAAATGTGAAACAAAGGCAAATGTTAATTTAGCATTGAAAGAAGGTCTAAGAAAGTTTAAAATAATTCCATATTGAATCCAGACAGCTTTCTTTGACTGGTATTTGTGCCATCAAGTCTCTTGTCATTTTCAGCTTTGAAAAAATACTACAGACTTTCAGAGTTTACAGAGAATATCAACTTTCCATTTTCTAGTGATTCAATTTCTCTCAATATGGTCACTGGAAGGTACCTGTAAGTGACAACCATTATCTGTTACCGCTTATAGCACTGGGCTTTCTTATGCCAAATTATGTTTAAATGAAAATATGATCTTTAAAAGTAAATTACAATAAGGATAAAATCTGGAACTTCAAGTCCAGAAATAAAACATTACTGATAGAGGCCACAGTTATAGCAAGGCAATGGAGCACCTGCCACTCAACCTGGATTGTTCTAGTGCTAGGTCAATTCACGGATTACCTATTTGAATTCAGGAAAGATAACAGGGTTCACTGGGCCCTATGTTCTCATTTGTCAAATAGGGGAAATAATATTTGCTTAACTATGTCATAGGGTTATTAGACACCAATATGGTAATATAGGTGGCAACATTTTGAAATTATGTAATTTAATATTAAGAGGAAGGTGTAGTTGAGGCAACAAATGGAGGCCAGGAGAGGCAGCTCATTAATGTAGACAGGATCCGGCTGACAGCCAGTGAAGGAATTTAAAAGTCCTCTGGCAAAGCTCCTGCAAGTTTTAACTTTAAAAAGTTATGATACCATTAAGAGATAAATGCAAAAATGGAAATCAAGACATTTGGAATCTTATTACTAATTCATAATGTCACTACATTCTTAAAATGCATTAACTGTAAAAAATTTATATGGACTGTAATTTTTAAATAACATGACTTTTCCCCGCATGAATTATGTGTCAATTTTAGCAGTCTGACTCATAAAGTTCCCCTCCCTTATTACTGGGGGCCAGTTCAGAGTGAAGCAATGTGTGGCCTCCTACAAAATATTGTCCCACAAAAGCATAAGAAGATGAGCAATGAAGCGGTACATGAACTACCAGTGACTAGAGTTTGCTGGAAAAAAATAATTAGAAAAAAATTGACCAATTATCCATAAAAAAAGGAGAGAGGAAAAGCAGACAAGCTAAAAATAATCAAACACATATGGGAAAAAGCAAGTACCCACAGAACCCAAAGCACTGGGCAATAACCTATTAAATAGGTTCTGCTTTTTTCAAAAATATCCATTTTATTCCTTTTATTCTAGGAGTCCCAGACCATAAGGGTAAAGCTTTTCCTGTAATGCCACTAATACTGTTTCACCCGCTGCTTCACATGGCAGCGGTCAGTGTCCTGGGCGGAAGGACGCCTGAAAACATCAATTTATTAAAAGATTGGAGTTTCAGGGATGAGAGCCACATAAAATAAAGGATCTAACTTTGTTGGCAAAAAAGATCATTATGCCTACCCATAACATGCTTTAATTCCTTCTAAGAAGGAATAGGTACGGTTTGCAGCTCAGTGCGACAATACTTATTGCCTTCAGTTATCAAAAAACATTTCCAAATCTCCACCGATAACCATTTGTTTGCATTTCAGTTTAACTGTAATAGGAACATAAAATTCAGTAGCTTTTATTTTATTTTAGTTGGCTTTTATCACTATCTACTGCTTTTCTGCATCTAATAGAAGGCAGGAGTTTCAAATATGTTTAAAGTTAGGGAAATGGTTGCTAGCTAATAGGATAAATGTAATTGCCTTTCACAGAAAATAAAATCAGGGGAAACGCCAACATTCACAGGTAAAAATTATTTAGATTAATCTATTTCTGTGGCTTGTAATTTATCCTAATAGTGACGAGATGATTTAACATAACGTCAAAGTGGATCACAAGATAAATGTGAATCAGCAAAAGAATTCTATTTTTACTTTTGTCAGGTAATTCTGAAAGGCATTTTTGTGAGTGTAGCATTATAAATTTTCCTAGTTCAACTGGCACAATGGGTAAAAATAAAAATGACTTCAAATTGAAGGAATTATTAACACTTTGCCTGAATGTAAAAGAGAAATAGGCTATAAAAGATTCAGATAATTATAACAAGTAAAAGCAGGTGCTTATTTCATTTTCTATGCTGAGAAAAACTAATTTGTTTAGAACATTTTGAGAATATGCATTTTATCTTATCATGTTCATTCCTCCTTTACCAATTAATCTCTCATTTTCTCCCAAACAGCTTGTGCTTGATTCTGAAACTGTATGTTTACCCAAGTTGGTTCAGGGGACTTGGGGTCCTGTTGGCAGCTCACAAAGACTCTATGAAATTTGTATGTGTCCAGATGGGAAGCTTTACCTGTCTGTGGCTGGCACAAGTACCACATGCCACGAAAACAGTCACATCTGTTCCTAAACTACCCATATCTTCCATGGATAATCTGCCTTGTTTCAGTGAACTTTAGAGACTTCAAGCCTTCACTCTTAGAGCAACTTGACACCCTGGAAAACTGAGGTGGTGGATGGAAGTAGGACAAAAGAAAACTGTGTCAATGAAAGGGTTCAGATGAATGGTGTGTGGGTGGTAGATGCAAAAGCCAAAGAAATAACAAAAGAAAGTTTATTCTACTAGATTGATTTCATCAGAACCTTGTGAATTTTCTTTTCCTTTCTTGTACATGTCAATCTACAATGAAATAGTGAATTGCTGTGTGGAATTAATTTATGATGTTCAATTGTGGCTAACTCCCCCTAAAAGTAGCATTAGTCAATACTAAGATGACCCAAAGTTCTATGATGTGTTTTCATTATATCACTCAAACCTGTGAGTTCTCTATTCATTTTAATGCAAAGTATGTCAAGTTTCACAAGAAAATGTTCATATTTTAAATGGACTTTAAGGTTGATCTGATTTTCAATATGTAGTCAAAGGAATAAATATACAAAATTAATCATGCTTTCTTTATAGTCAATGAGCAATAAAAATCAACCTACATTTCCCCCCCCCCCCAAACTTCACAGTTTGAGCATCTTACTTTCTTTAATCCTCACAACTCTTTGAGGTAGGTATTATTTTCCCCAAGTTACTGGTGATAAAAAATGGTTCAGGTATAAGAAGTCACAAGGTCATACAATATCTACTGGAAATTAAACTGTGACCCTACTTTTGAACAGCTGTTTTCACGTGGAAGAACTTTTATATGTTGTTTCATTCCATCCAAAATACCAATCTACATAAATGTGTAGATGGGATAATACTCTTTTGACAAATGAAAGAACTAAAGTCCAGATGTGTTTTGTCATCCACCAAGATTAAACAGCTAGTAGGTGGTAGGACTCATAACTGTCCATCCTGTGTATTTACCTATACACAATAGATAAAAGACTAGATATAACTTCATAAAATCAGACTCTTGGTTTGTAAAATAATATTTAGTATCAATTGGTTGTAAACCCTGATTAATACATGACTAATTAAAATCTTTTCTATTTTTTATTTTTACCAGCACTACAAATTTTATTCTTGACATCTAAAAAAAAGTACAGCAAACTTGTACAGATAGAAGTACAACCCACCCCCAATCAGACCTGGGAACAACTTTATTTTATTAAACACAATTTGAACATTTTACCAACATCATTCCTGGGCTCTCACCATGCCCTGCTCCCCCTCCAGCTTGGTGTTTCAACTAATTGGACTGCGCAGGTGTTCACTAGTTTTCTCATGGAGGCTATGAACAATTCAGCCCTTCTGCCCAGGAAACTTTCATCCCTCTCTAACCTGGCAGGACCTGCTCAAGTGCAGGAGCCTGTTCCAACCGTTCTAGACTGCGTGCTACTCAGGAGCAGCTACTCTACATACCGCTGAGTTTCCATTTTCCTTTTAATACAAAAAGCATAACAGGGGAAAAGAAAGAAAAAGCATAAGATGATTAGTTCAGGCTCCAAATTTCTTGCCTTGAATTTCAAATTCTAAAATGCTCCCCAAAATGAAAATTTCCCAAATATGTCAGTAGCAAAACCTGACCTAAATTTAGATGAGGATATTTATCTGATCTATGTATTCAATTCAATGTGAATAGTCATTGATTTCACTGCAAAAACATCAACTCTGATGAGAATGCTTCATTAAAAACTTCCTAAAACCCAATCCAAGGATTTGAATCCAAGGGTTTGAATCCAAGGGTTTTATACAAAGGATTGTGAACCTGTAACTTTAAATTTTTTTAATTGAATTTTAAAGAGGAGAGGAAGAGAAATACAGATGTGAGAGCAAAACATCTTTCAGCTGCCTCCTATATACTCCCTACCAGGGATTGAGCCCACAAGTCAGGCATGTTTGCTAACTAGGAATCAAACTGGCAACCTTTTGGTGCACGGGACACCCAACCAACTGAGCCACACATGTTAGAGCTGAACCTGTAATTTTTTTAAAAAGAAAGCCTACATGGACATGGGCAATAGATTAGTGAAGACATTGAGGGGTGGGTAGGGGCTGGGAGCGGGGGTGAAGAGGGGGTGTAGAATGGCAGATATCTGTAATACTATCAACGATAAAAAATATTTCTTTTAAAATAAAGTCTAAAAAAAGAATCCCTCAAAAACTCCAACTGGATCAACTCTCATAAAGGCCAGACAAGGTTTCCTATGTAAGTTTTAATACCCCCAAACAATAAAATACAGTCTAAGTGCTGAAACTGAGTTCCAAAGTAGCAAGTACTTCTTTAAAAATGCCCAGAAAGCTGAAGATCCAGAATTTGTGTAGTCCTAGAAGACAGAACTCTCAGCACTGCTCTGACTAACTTTGAAGACTTGAATCTCAGATATAAAGATGAACATTTCCTACCTGCTAGGTAGGGCTCAAGTGTGAATTAGCCTCAAACATGAAGCCCTCTCCTGAGACAAGGAAAATATCAATTCAGCCACTACCTACAGAAGAATCATATTTAAAGTATTTCCAAATCCATAAATATATAGGTGGGGCAAAAGTAGGTTTATAGTTGTTTTTATGGAAAATAATACAATAAATAATAATACAGAATAAACTTTCACATATTCACAACTGTAACTTACTTTTGCCCCACCTGTATATACCATATATATCAACTAATCTTATTTCCTAAAATGTAAAATGAACTCTTTAATCAATAAGAACCTAATAAACCTAGTACTTTATGTTCAATCATACAAAAAGAAACCTATTAAAATTCCATTATAAAAATATAGGGAAATTTAATTGTAATATTTACTATAAACTCATATATACAATACACATATCAAAACTTAATATAGAGAAATATTGTTTGATTTTCAATGAACTATTTCTCAGAAAATACCAGTTACAATGATTTCATATGTATATTTGCTTTATTAAAATTATGGCACTTAATATAACAGCAGAAATAATTACAGGGCTTCACATTCAGAAACAATAGAATCATGGAGGTGCATTCCTTATTACCAATAAAAGTAAAAAAGTTTTATTGTTCCATAAGTCTTTAATTGCATAAAATATTATATTTAGCATCATTTATAGCCTGCACATGTATTTAAACTAATTATCATTACCTTTCTTTTACATTCTTCAAAAGAAATATGTTAAGTAAATACCTATGGTAGGACATTCAAACATAATTTAGTTGTCAGTTCAGAATCACTCATGGGAAAAATACAAGCTGATAATTCCTCTTTTATAAACTACTGGATATTGTCACAATACATTTTTTTTCAATGTTTTCCAAAGTAAAATCCAAAAGGCTCCACCAAGTGCCATGTTGAAAGACAAAAGATTTTTTTTTAACTGCAGCACCTTTAGACAACAAAGGATTGCATCCTGCTCAACCACACTATATAAATTATGACACTTGTGGAAAATATGTACAAACTTAAAGCAAATGTTCTATCAGTTGATAAATGTTGTTTTGGTAAGCAGTTCTTGGAAGCAATATAACATCTGGTGATAAGAACTGCCACAATTTTAGTTTTCCATATGCTATCTTCATGAAAGAGGAAACCTGTAAACATTAGGTGTAAAAAACTTTTAGAATAAAGATGCAATGTGCACTCACAGTGCACCCTAGAAGTACTATCTGCCTATTCTAAGTCAAGTAATATTCAGGATTAAAATATGGTACCATTTTTTTTAAATGTACTGAGTATTTAGGACGTAAAATTGCAACAAATTCATAATCAGATCCAGCTGATAATCAAACAGCACATCCAAGATGATCCATTTAAATAGAGGGTAAAATTCCAAGACTTAATTCCCCTTATTTGTTTAAAGCAATGATATTCCAGTGTTTCATTAGCCCCTTCAAAAATACCATGTTAAAAACATAAAATTCACCCTAAACAGAGACATATTCTTCTCTAACAAACTGCTAAGCTTTGATGATATAAAGTGCAGTTCAAAATGGTGCCATCCTAGTCATTCAAATACATCTAGCAATTTTTCAGTTCACCACCATCTTCAAAATAATTTTCTTTTAGATTCTGTAAAGATCTTCTATTGATATTGATATTCACAAGAACTCCAAAATTCTTCGCAATCTACAATTCCTAAATAAGTGGCAATGAAGTCAGGAAGGACAGCAATTCATATTTGTGTTACAATACATTCAAGATCTAGCTCTACTTTTTTTCTTAAATACTTTCACACCTTTTGTTGTATAAAATTTTCAAGTTTTATTATGATACAGGCAGTACATTCCATCACCCTCATAGCAACCTCAGAAGTAAACCTGTCATTTGGAATCTGTGGGAAAGGAAGCAAGTCAGGATATCTTGTTTTTAAACTGTCTACACCGTAAGCTTCTAATGTGTGGACATCATTTGTCAGTCCTTCAAGTTGCTGACTATATTCCTCTATTTTTTGTGCAAGTGCAGTTGGCTTTACATCTTTATCAGACTTCCCCCTCACAGCATAGTCAGCAGCAATCAAAGCTAATTTAGTAGAAAGGTAACATTTAAAGCATACCCATTCATTGGCATTTTTATGAAGGTCATTCCTGGCAGCTGAAAAATTTGCTCTGGCTTGTCTCAACCACCTACGTGCTTCAACTGGATTACCAACTGACTTGAAAGTTGGAGGAACAAAGAACCGTTGAGAGTAAGTCTGTCCAGCTGAGGGTGGGCATTTTTCTTTATTTTGTTGTTGCCTTTCAGATTTATGGCTTGTTGCTTCTTGATTCCATGAAGTATAAAATCTTTGAAACGAGTACTTGTCTGACTGAAATCGGGCTGCTGAGGTTGAAAATGTCCGCCTTGAGGCTCTGTCTGTATTTTGATCTAGAAAAGCCTGTTTCTCTAATCTGTTAATTTCATTCTGCAAATGTTTAAAAACTTCATTAGCAATGTCATGATTCTCTGGATTTTTGTCAGGGTGCCATTTCAAATATAACCGTCTAATAATCTTTTTTCTTTCAGATTCTGGAAGCTTCCAAGCTTGCTCCACCACTGTTGTCACTTCTTTTAAAATCTCTGGTAAAGAATTTACCTTAAGCTTTTTGGGAGAATGATGTTTTGAAGATGAGATCTTATGGCTTTCTTTTCCAGAGAAAAGAGGAGGAATGTTTCGTACACCAGGTGCTAGGAACTCTGTAGGGCTGGTTGGTGTAGAAGGGGCACTGTCTCTGCTTTGAGAGCTTTCCTCAGGCCTTGAAAACTTATACAGATCAAGAGAGCTAACTATTTTATATTCACTATAACCAATATCAATCTGATAGATCTTTCCTAGAAAACTAGAATTGTCAGCATCTTCTCTTTCAACTTCTTGTACAATAATTGCATATGTGTATGTTGGCTGGTATGATCCATAGATATCACCACCTTCAGCATCAACAAGGTACCCAACATATTCTCCTGGGTAGAAAACATTCATTGGATCCATAAGCAAAGTATAATGAATTTCAGCAGGTATTGGAGTGCCCGGCATTGGAAGTTCAAGTTTTGATGGTTCTGAAGAGTCATATTTTACTCCTAAACTGTCAAGTTTCTCACTGATTCTATAAATATCATTGCATCCTAGCATAGCAATTAAATATGAAGTATCAGAAATCAAATTGTCAGTGGCTGATTTAAGCGTCATAGCTAATGCTAATAGGAAATTAATGTCTTTACTGTCTGAATGTTGTATGTAGAGCAGGATGACAGCATTACCAAATCTCTTCAAAAAAGCAAATGTTTCACTTTTACTGTGGGGAATAGGATTAAAACCTTTAACTCTTAATGTTGTTTGAAGCTTTTCAAAACAGGACACTTTCAATCCTTCTCTTAGAGCTTTGCAAAGTCTTATGGCTTTTTCTTCATTGGCCAGGAATGCATTATCATTTTCATGCTTCATAATTCTAATTAGTCCTGTAATGAATTGTTCAGAAGACAAGAGTAACTGCAGTCTTCCTTGAAGAGAACACAAGGCTCCAAACTGACAAACTTTGGGGGTCTCCTCATCTAACTGCTCTTCAAGAATACTGCTCAATAAACGAGGTCTGAGTTTTTGAGGAAAAAGCATTATCAACTTAGTATGAAATCCGTGGTCTTTCCCTAAATAGCACTGGCTAAGATCAACCAACATTTGCACACCAATATTCCCCTGGATTCTACTTTTGTAATGTGGCGCATCGTCAAACACTAAGATGCTGGACTTGACCAATCTACCATCCTGGCTTGGAAGGTAAAGTGCAAGGTCGCGTACATTCTCAAGATCACTCCTCACCTTTACTGAATCATTTTGTAGACTCTTGAACAAGCCAGAGACTACTCTTTTAACTGTACGCATTTCATTAGGATCTAATTGTTTTCCTTCAGAACTTTTGAATATGCGGCTCAACACTTCAACATATTGCTTAGTTGAAATAATATCTTCAGTACCTAAATGTTTGAACAACTGATGAAAGGTACCAAGTTCTAAAGGTAGTTTGTACAAATAAGGTTTAAAATCAGATTCATATTCTAGATTTATCACCACCTCTTCAGGCTTCAGAAGTTTCCAACCATCTTCTACCATCACAAAAGCAATCCCCCGCAGCTGAAAACGAAACTCCCTTTTTTCTGTACTGAGAAATTCATATATGCTCCTTAAGACCTTTGCTCTCGTTTTAACCATTTCTTCATCCAAAGTTGTAATGTTGCATATGTTTCTGCAGTTATTAATGACCTTATCAAGAGGGGGGTCCAAGTTAACATTAAGCATACTCAAGACTTGTTCAAGCTGTTCTTGAGGACCAAGGTCACTACCTTCTTGTTCTTTGATACTCAAAGGTGTGGCTTTCTCTGGAAGAATAGGGCAGGATGTCCATAACAACTGAAGTACATCACATTGTTTGAATTTTGGATTCACTTGTGCTCCACTGAACTTTATAAGAGGAAGTGTTCCATTTACCTCTTGATATTGAGGATGAAATCTAATGAATTCAGCAGGGGCCCGCTCAGGACATAAGAATGGTATTAAAGACAGTTCTTTCAAAAAATTTCCAGATAACAAGTCTATTCGTTCTTGGAATATATGATGGAGAAGTATATCAACTGTATTTTGCAAAGTTTCTTTAGACCAGTTTTCTGTATTAGCTCTCACTGAGATTTCCTTAGCAAACTGTAATAACTGCTGCTGAGAAAGCATGTATTTTAGTCCAATGTTTCTTAAGAATTCCACCCAGGAGGTCATAAATGCAACTTGATTTTTGGGTTTTATAAGTTGTTCCAATTTTTTAAAGAAGTCCTTAGGAATAAACAAATTTTCTGGAAGCATAACTTCAAAAACCCTCACAGTTCTATCATAGAAATGTTTTGCTTGCTTTAATCGACTGTTAGCATCATAGATTATCAATAAACTTTCCAGTTTTTCAAAAAGTTGTTCTTTGATCTCTGACAATTCCTCAATATTTGATAATCTATTCTTAAGATAGATCAAATGTTCTAATTTTGCATCATATGAGAGATTTTCAATTCTTGGTAATAGGTGTTTCAAATATACCTCTAAATCGTCTACAGGTACACAACCAAGCACCTCATATAGTTCTTTTAAGTGTATTTTTTCTTCAAGAAATGCAGATGATGATGATTGTGTCCACTTTTCCACTTCAGCTGAAGGAATACTTTTTGTAAGTACATAGCATGTTCCAAATTTTGCAATGCTCATGTAGCGACCACTGATGGATTTGTAGCATGGAAGTGACTTTAAAATTTTTACATCATCTTGGGACATCAAGTGACTCAAATTACAGTTGAAATACATCAAAAGTGCTTCAAAGTCATTTTCTACTAATTTTTCAGCTCTAAATGTTGAAGTTTGAACCATATAATGTACAGCCCTCAAAATGCTTGTGGGGCTCTCTATGTTTGCTGTGTGACATGACAACAGAGGAACAAATGTACTATCTTTTGAACATATTTTGTTCAAGGCAAGCTGAATACAGCCAGCTTTCATGAGAGCATGAAAGACTTTATCACTTTGGGCATTTGGAAAAACTGCAATATGCATGAGGCTTAGAGGAAGCAGAACATCCCCTTCAGGAACTACAAGCTGATTGGCTGAAACAGTAAACTTTGTTCCTGGAAGCAATGCCCAGTCTTTTAGGATATCAACAACAATGTCAAATGTTGGTTTTGTTTCTTCTTGTTCTTCTTTCACATTTACAGATTCACTGATAAAATGCCATGCATTCTTAAGCCAGGACTCGCTTGCAAAATTATCTTTCCACTTTGTACAATTTTTGGTCTTATATTCACGAGGCAATACAGAGGATAACAAATCAGCAAAGCTGGAAATGTCAAACACTTTCGCAACTTTACAGTTCAATAAAATATTACCGTATTTCAAATATAATGTATTCATGAACAAATCTTTGCGTGATGGAATCAATTCATGGTATGTTGTTAGAAACTTCGGTCGTTTTGCATCAAAAGTTTGCAAAACACTGTCCAGTGTAATGAGAAGGGGAAGTCCCTCCACTTCCATCTCATTTTCTTCTGCATCCTTAAAACAATAATCAACTAAAAGTTTTAAACTATGAAAAAGTTTTAGGTTAGTCTGCTGGAGTCGACAAGGCAGCTTCCCAATATGGCAATTAGTATCAGGAGAGGAAAATGTCATTAAAAAAGACCTAACATCAGCAGGAGTTACATAACTAACAGGAATATCTGCATCTACAAGACAGTGGAACAGATTAGCTGTTTCATCACAGTTGTAAACCAAATTGAAACCAATTTCTAAAAGTAGGTGCTTCAGTCTATAGACATTTTCTGCTACTGTTTTCCGTGTTGTGATATTATAATCTGCATTTTTAAGGTGTTGTAATTCATCCTGCAGTAAATTGTCAAAAAATGGTCTAGTTTTATTTGAAGTAGACATATTAATCCAAGTAATTATAACTGCAGAATGCAAATCAGAGCCATCAATATTTGGAGCCCGTACAACAGGTAAAAGACGTTTCATATCTTCATGAATGCAACTATAAAGTGCTTTCACTAGACAATATAAATCTGGTTGTAGATCAAGCCTGTTAACTGGGAAAAATGATAAAAACTTCTTTAAAGTGTCCTTTACAACATGAATAGGCGTGTTCTGTAAAACTGATAATGTTGGATCAGAACCAGGGAAATATCGCTTTTTTAACTGGATTAGTAATTCAACATATGCAGGAGCTATTAATGCTGTCATTAAGCTGTTATTCCAGTCACTTCGAACACCAACTCCATTATCATCACGCCACAGATTTCTTCTGGCTGAATCTAGAGCGAAGTGACCATTCATATGAAATGGTAATCCCGTCTCTAAAGAGAGGGGCAAAAAACAGAAGGCCCTGTGGGGTTTTTTATAGTTGTGAGTAATGCAGGCAGCTACTCCACCACGAGGGAAGAGGGTAATATCTTGGTTCTTGTGAGCTGATATAACACTCTTAGATACTTTTTCCATACTTGAAAAACCTGATCTATTACAAATTAGCCATGTAGTAAGATTTCCTTCAGAGTCCTCAGTATCCATTGTATAGGTGATCTGTTGAACTGGTATGTCTTTGAGCTGCCTCTTTTTAGTAACACTGTCAATTACAGATGCATGAAATTGTTTCCTTTTCAATCTGTCTCCATCAGTGATTTTGCCCTTTACGGAATACAGAACATTTAGAGCTCCAGTAGTTTTATCTATTTCACAAATAGAAATTTTTTCCATGTGATTAAGAAACATTAAAAGTTCTGCCCCATCTGATCGCAATTTGTCTAAAAGATTCTGGACCATTCTATCTGATGATGGAACTGAAGAAATTTCTGAAATTTTTGCCATTTCTGCATTACGAAGAGGAAATCTAAACATTGTGCAATTATCCAGTTTAAAGTGGGTTCCCAAATAAAGATCCAGAACATCTGAGAACTGTGTCCTAAAATCTGCATCCAAATCTCTAAACATACGTCCAGGACTAATGGATGTAGCTCCTGGTGCGTATCTGGCATGAGGATCAAAAATACACAGGATATCATTGCCAGAAATAAAAGAAGGACAGTCTGTAATATGATACACAGAATTGAATCCTATTCCATACTGTCCAGTTTTATAAGGATTTCCTTCTTTGGTGCCTTTTCCAAGATTCTGAATTCCTCTCACATCATCGTCTGTAAAAGGTTGGTTGTTATACACACAAAGTGCTGGCCCCTGCAATGGGGCCCACTTATCATCAAATATTCTATCTACTGGATGCTGTCTAGGATCAAACACAAAACAGATTTCTGTGGCCTTTGCATCATCAGCATTTTGAAGAAGTTCTTTCAACATCTCCTTTTCTGAAGGATAAGCATTAAGGATACTCTTAATTCTGCTAGTGAGTTTTTCTTTCTGTCCAAATTCTGAGCCAAGTGTTGTAAAACAGATGTTGGATGCATATCTTTCTAAGGCTTTATGCCGTTTTGGTACTGCTCCTAGTTTTACAGCTACTTCCCTGGGTATATCAGCATGACAATATTTTACAGTGGTATCCTTTACTTTTATCCAGGGACAATCATTGTAGCATAAAGATTTAGCAGGAAGAAGTTTAAGATTAGTATCTGGCAATAATATTTTGCCATAATTTTTCTCACAAAATTCTTGTTTCTTTTCTCTAATGACACTCCATATTCCTTCACTAATTATTCGCCGGCAAAGCTGAAAAGTCTCTTCTGTTATTTGCTTTGTTCCCCTTTTTTGATCAATAGATTCCAAAACAAGGGCAAAATCTTCAACAGTAAATGACTGCCTTACACCCACACTTTCAAAAAGTTCACGGAAATTATTTTTATATTTATTAGGCAACTGATAAAGGTAAGGTGCTGCTTCAAAATTCAAATGAAAAGAAACTTTTTCTGAGTCAACATATGCATTCTCAACTAGAATGAAGCTAAAGGTTTTTAACTTTTCAACAATTGATAACTTAGTGATTTCATTTTGCATCATTGCTTCATGAAGATATTTATAGCAAGCATTGGTGATATTCTCCTGGTATAATGTAATTCCATCATTAACTGATTTTGCAACTTCTTTCAATTGGTTTACAACCAGATCAACTGTTGGCTTCCTCAGTAATCCCAAAAACTCCTTAACAGCCAATGGCACCGAACCACAACCTCTGAAGGAATGTGAGTTTTCATTTAGAATTGGCTGCAAAAGACAAACTATATCTTGATGCTCAGCGGTGTAAAGGTCAGTTGCTGCAAACATGGTTTCAGGCTTAAAACTGTTACCTTTCCAGTCCAAAGAAAAACCTGCTGGTTTTGTTAGAAATGGAAGGAAGGGAATTGTTTGATACTTTGCAGCAAAGTCCTTTGCTCTAGGATCCCTTATTTTCAGTTTTTCATCAATAAGACTTAATAGGATACTACTTCTTAGACAAGCAGCAGCATGATCACTTTTATTGATTTCAGTTACTGACTCTGTACGTTCTAGCATGTCATCCCATAAAATATCATCTTTTGCCATACCTAACTGAACTAGCTTAATCAAAATAATAGGATTAAGATAATCCTGAGTAGAACCATAAGGAAATCGTCCATCTTTAGTATCAAATAACTTTGCAACTCGTCCTTCAGGATGAATTAATCTTGATGGTAAAACCAAAGGATGTCCCTCTAAAGAGCAAGGAATACATGGAGTAACACGAAGAATTCCTGAGAATTCATCAATTTTTTCATTTAAAACAAAATTCATTAAAGGATCTCTGAGTTCTGCTTCAATTTCTTGAATATTTGGAAAAAATACTTCTGAAAAAAACTGTTTCTCTGAAAATGTATTCTCAAGCAGTATCTGTTTGCAGCCAGCTTCTTCAAATCCTAATTTTACTGAAGAAGGAAGTTCAACAGCACAAAGGTTTTTTGACCCAGTCTTCTTGAGGTATTTTAAAAATATCTTGAAGGCTGCTGGACCAACATCTCTTCTTTTAAGTATTGAGTCATCTAGAAATCTCACATTCTTCATGGAAACCCACATAGATCCATCAGAGAAGACTCTGGTCAATTCTTTCCCTTTTCCATGAGCTATATCTTCATAAAATCCTTGACAAATTACAGAAAAATCATCATGAACTAAATCAGGATCAGGCCACACTGCATAGTAAGTATAGTCCATTAACTCCCCACTGGTGGCCAGGTCACGTAGGACACTGAGTGCCTCTAAGTAAGCTTTCACAATAACATGTCTCATGAAGGTGGTATTCCATCGTCCTTTTGTATCTGTCTTCCAGATTTCTTTTCTATTGGAAGTTACAGCAAAGCACCCATTGATGTGAATTGGCAATCCTGTTTTTATTCGTAAAGGCAAATAGCAAAACACCTCTCCAACGTGTGGTTTCACAGCCCATTTCTGGTCCTGGACTTCAGACAACAGAACTCCTACTGCACCACAAGGAACCAGTCCTAGTCTTCTTCCACTTTCATTCAGGGAAAACTTCAGAGCCTCTCCTGTATCCATGCAGGTACATATAAGCCACGTGGTGCACTCTACTGTTTTTTGTGACAACTCATCTGATTGCTTTTTTGATTGGCCAGATTTAGCCATTTCAAAGAGAGCAGCTGGGTCATCATCTGGACCTCTAAAAAGTGGTGAATGTAAATCAGCAATCCTTCTGAACACATGGTGAAATTCTTCAACTGTGATCTGAAGAATGCAAGATGACTTTGGTGCATCAGTAGGCGGCTTTTTATTACTGCCACTGCAAGTTTTCATAAGCTCAGCAGCTTCTTTTAAAACACTTAAGATAGGTGTATTCAATGCTTTGGAAGAGCAGATTTTTTTTTTAATTATTATTGTATCTTGTGCTAAGCTGGGATTGCTTTCCTCAATTTTCAAGTACTTCAAATACATTGAGTTTACACTCTGAGTGAAAATGATAAGCCTGTGTCCACACAGACTAAACTCATCCACAAGAGAGTAAATATCTGCTGTATTATAACAGGTATTACTAACTTCACTAACTTTTGCTTCCTGCTGAGTTCTAAAGGACAGTCGGAAAAGAGTTCCACTGTAGCTGTAAGGTGTTTCTACAGTCAAGGGTAACTGACAGCCAAAAACATCTATAAATGGTTTGAACTGATTAGGAAACTTCCTAAGTCTTTTCTGTTGTTTACTCCAATTAATTTTGATCCCAGGATTAGATCTGTCTTTAATGTGTTTACTGATATGGTTTATGTTTGGATCAAACATTATCATGAATTCTCGACTCATAATGATAGGAATGTCAGTAATATGGTACACAGAATTAAATCCAAGACCAAATTTACCAACTTTGTCTACTTCTCCTCTTTTTAAAGATTCCCCTAACCTAGTTATGTTAACAAAATCTGAATCAGAGAATTCAGAATTATTGAATGACCACAAAGCAGGCCCATGACACGCTGCCATCCCTGGGTCCAGAAGATTCTCTCTAATATCCATATTTCTTCTCATATCAATCATGAAACTGCATTCTGTTGCATTTGCATCATCAGCATTTTGAAGTAGTTCTTTAAAAATATCTGACACTGAAGGGTATTCTTCCAAAATATTTTTAATTCTTACAGTAAGTGGTTCTCTTTGTCCAGACTGTTCAAATCCCATGTTTTCAGGATTGATCAATCTTGTACTAAGGCATGGAACTTTCAGCCATTCTGCAGTTTTCATGGGTATGTCCTCATGTACCAAAATGATTGGTTCCACTGAATCTTCCAATAAGTCATTAAGATCATCAACTTTGATGTCACAATAACAGCATTCATGAATTGACTTCATGATTAGTTTAGAAGGATTTCTGTTATGATGTATAGGAACTGGTGTGTTCGGGCTTACTGGAATCTGATTGCTATATAGCCATCTGATAATATTCAACATAAGATGAAGATTTTGTTTGCTTTCTTGTTCACTGAGATCTTGATCACTTTTGAGATATACCTTCTGAATAACCATGGATATATGATCTGATGTTAGCTCCTCTATTGAACCACAGACCTTAAACAGTTGGTGGAATTTTGCCATGGTTTTGGGCACATTATGCAAATAAGGCTGAAGATCAAGATCATGAAATGGTTTTATCACAGCTTGGGCGAGGGGACAAAATTTTTTGCCAGTCCAAACCCAGGGAAATTTTAAGGCTCTGAAAGCATCTTTCCCTTCATTTAAATGATCATGCATGAATCCATAAATTTCAAGCAAAATATGTTGGAACTGGTAGTAGTCTTCATCACTAAAAGTTTTCGAAGTATACCACTCAACAACAATTTTAAAGTGTTTCAAGACTGCACTAATGCTAGGTTTTGTGAAGATACCTAGAGCTTTTTCCAAGTTCACATGGATACTTTCAACAAGAGGAAGTGCTGAGCCAACTAGAATTGCATGGGCTGCATCACACATATCTGGTGGTGCACAAAGACTACAGATATCCCCTTTCCATACTAAAGAACCTGGATAATTTGGAGGCCTTTTCTTGCAAGCTGGAACCCATTTTATTTTCTTCAGTGTCATCATTCCTTCAGATGACTGCAACAATGTATGATTCTTATTTAAAACCAGTAAGAGTGTTTTGGCTTTCTTTGTGAGAACTTCCTGATTTGGACAAGCACTGACCTGTAAGGCTTCAATTTTTTTTGCCACTTGTACAACATCTTTCTCTTTGAGACTGGCTTCGTTTTTTAAACCAATCTGTCTTAAAGAGTGAAGAATATCTGGTGAAGTGAAAACTGAAGGTGGGAAGCAAGTTTCTTCTTCACTATAAAAGAGATCCTTTAGTACTTCTATATCAGGATCAAAGAGTTCACTGGCTGATACCATTCTTTCCTGTGAAATCTGGATGAATTTTAATGGCATTAACCAATCAAGTACATTTGGATTCTCATTTTTAAGAGAGGACAGATTCTCAAGGATCCATAACATAAGGTGTGTTATCTCTACATGTGAATAAAATCCATTTTCAATATCTTTTAAAACAAGCTTTAAGCAGCTAGAGGTCTTTAACGTCTCTATTTTCAACATGTTTGCCAAGCGAATAGTAGCTTCATCATTGCTGTCTATTACTGAAATAGAGAGTCGCAGATCTGGAGGAAGTTTGGCAGTATGGTGCAAGACTTTACAACCTTTCAGTTTTGTATAAGAGGAAATTCCCTGACCAGATGAATTGTTAATTTGTTTAAATATTGCCAATTCCTGAATTATTCTTTTTTCCTTTTCACTGCTATCAGTTAAAGTGGCTAGGAACTTCCTCAGGGCATCTTTGTGTGTCGGAAGTAATGAAGCTATTTGATTACACAATTTTTGCAATGGCATCTTCTCCATTATCTGCAAAACAGCACTTGGTAATGGTGAATGAATGTAATTTTTAACAAGTGGATGTTTCATGAAGGCATCTAATTTCTTAAGGACAATCCCTCCAAGTTTCTGTACAATGTCAGCTAAAAATTCCGGAAGTTGTGCTTCAGATTCATCATCTAAAATGACTAATGATGGAATCCTGAGTCTAATGAGTTCCACACATGTCTGACCTTCTTCTAGTGTAGTTCTGGGGATGAGTGGCATCTCATCAAATAAAGTCAAATCCTCTGAAAAATGTATATAGAGATTCCTCCAAACCATTTTAAGCCATGAAACAGATGGATGATTTTTGTCTTCATCAAATGGATACCATTGAACGATCAACTCTCTGCCAGGCCAGAATGTATTCATTACTTCTTTGATTAGACGTGCAAATCGTTCTGGATTTAGA
This sequence comes from Myotis daubentonii, assembly GCF_963259705.1. Classification (NCBI taxonomy): domain Eukaryota; kingdom Metazoa; phylum Chordata; class Mammalia; order Chiroptera; family Vespertilionidae; genus Myotis; species Myotis daubentonii. The sequence goes on from NC_081841.1 coordinate 123,909,136, forward strand.
AGCTGCAGCTGAGTACATGGTCTTCCTGTAAATCATATACAGACATGTTATAAATATGCAATTCTACTATAACTTATTTAGCTTTCTATTCCTGCAGATTAGACAGTGCTAGACAGTCATTTTGAGAGTTTTAAGTATATTGTAAAAATGCAAAAATTCAGCATAACTGGACTAATATAATTTTTAAATAACAGAAATTCTACCCATAAATCCATATTTATAATAACCTAAGAGATAAATAATTCTGTCTGGAAAGTGCTTATTTTAAATAAATATGTAAAATGTATTTACGTGTGTTTTAAAAATTATCCTATAATGTTCTACAAATGGGATCAATGTGGATAAGAATTTTTTGTGGTTATTTTTCATAAATAAAAGTACCAAAGAAAAGTGGATAAAATTTAAGTAAGTACCATTTTATTTAGGGGTAGATACGTAATTTATAAGCAACCACAACATGTATTTCTTTTTTTCATGTCTGCAGGAGCCACATGGCTGCACTAGATAACAAGAAGGGCCTGAAGTAAGAACACAAATGTTGTAATGAAGTAAGACCAACACTCTCTGAAGCAGAGACAGCAAGGAAACTTAGTTTTCTTTCAATCACACGTGTCACTTAAGCTTTCTGGGACTTGCATGCTCTCATCTGGGAAAAGGATAAGGATGAGGTTCTAGGTCTCAAGACTTCTATATTTACATGCCCAAGTAAGGAGCATGTAACTTTAACCACTGGTCTAGAAATTAACACTTTATTTCTAAGTGTATTTTGTGTTTCAGAGTATATATTACCAGTAGGAACAAAATTTTGAAATAACACTATATACCTATAGGTATGTATTTGCCTAAATAGGGAAATAAGAAATATCTTAAATTCAATCCTATGGAAAACTAACATCATTTTCTCCCTGTGTACATATAATTTCTAGACTCTTGAAAGACTAATTTTGAAAAAAGATATAAAAGAGGGCACAGTTCAAGCGCCTTGAAATTTCTGTATATCAGTATATTTTAACACCCTTATTTCACAGGCTTACACATCAGGAAGATGACTTTACCTTTGTCCAAAAAATTATCTTTCATGTTGCAATAGACATTTTAAAATTACTGCCATGGAAGTTTAAGCAAGGGCACAGTTTTATAACTTTTGAAATCTATAAATACCCAAATTCTGAATATTTTCAGTTTCTACATTGTATAATTTAGGGTAAATCAAGTAGTAATATTTGAGAAATAAAATTTTATCAGGAATTTGATTAATATAGTCTCCTTGATTGATAAGACCCATTAAAATATAATTTTTATAATTAATTTTTAACAACAATGTTTTAAACAAATGCTTACTGAATTAACAAAATAGAATATCCAAATCATAAGAAATGTAAAGATATAACACCAAAGATACAAAAATGAGTTAAAAATTAAAGTTCACAACACTCAGAAAACAAAATAAAAAATTAAATATTCACTACACTATGTTCTAGGTTAATAATTGCCAAATAATGCATTTTTAAAATAATTCTATCCAAAATCCATGCATGAAATTTGACAATTTATAAAAGACATACCTACCTTCAGAAACATTATATAATATTAACATATAAACAAAATGACAATAAAAGAACACACCCCACACATAACATGCGATTAACACACCAGTCATGCTGAACTAAAACACATAATAGAAAGTAAAGGAGAGAGAAAATGTAGTAAGACACAATTCTAAGTACCTATGTCAATCCAATCTGAAGTTTTAATTTCTATTTATTTTGTATTTAAGCCTTTATAAAGTTTTTAACTCTAAATTATAAATGTTAACCAGAAAAAAGTCTTCATGTCCTGGTTTAGAAAGTCATTGAAATTACAAAGCACCTCTAACAGCATCAGCAAAATAATTTTTAGCTTTCTAATAAATGACTTATGTGTTTGTGGCCTTGCCTTTAAATTTATCAGCATTGTCAAAAGTAGTTAACTATACAGAACTGAAAGTATTCCTAGAGACAGAAAGCTTTTATCTAAACTATTATATGATTATTTAACTTAGAAAGAACTCTTCTAAGAGTAGTTTCTGCTTTAAACTACTCTTCAGTTCAAAATAATAACATCAATGTACTGAATGAAAGACTGCACTGTTTTTTGTTGTGTACATTTATTTATGTGTTTATGCTCAGTACTAACTTTGAGAATGATTTTCAACATGGATGGAACCAGAATACTATAGACTCCTTCAAAATTTACTTAACCAAAAAATCTCAGTCCTTATTACTTTTATGAGCTAGGAGTTTACTACCTGACCAGGCCCTTTCAGAGTTGCAGCCAGCTGACTACTCTGATGACCCAAGGCTGTAAGTACAGCAACAGTTTTTATACTTTTTTTGTACAGAAAGTGGCAATGGCAGCTTTGATCGTTGATGAGTTCTAACAATGCTCCACTGTGTAGAGATATCCAAATCTCTTTGTAAACACATAGGGGATAAAATGAAGGTTCGATTAAACGGTAAACAGTAAGTCAAATCTAGCTGTTTGAAGTCAAATCTTCAAAAAAAAAAAAAAAAACCCAAAAAGGAAAAAAGGAAAAGAAAAAGACCAAACCAAAGAAGGAAAGGAAAGCCTCCTGCCTACTAAGCACTGCACAAGATTAGGGGCAGCATGGCATGCACTGTGGGGCCCAGCGGAAACTTCCACTCTAATGTGGATGAAGAACAGGGGGGGTTCAAAAATAGCACTAGGGGTCAAATCTTAGTAAATCAGCACACCGTGGCTGCCTTCCGTCTTTTTATCTTGAATAGGAGTGCAACAACTGGGAGCTCACTCACATAACCAGAGCCCATGGGGAGGTGAGAATGATGTATGCAGCCCATTTCCATGAGATTTTGTTTTCCTCTTTGATTACACCTTAAAAATGATATATTAAATAAGGTTTAATAATACATAATAGTAGTTGTAAATGTAAGCTACTTTTTAATACAAGTTAGAAACCAAATTTAATCTTTGTATGAATTATCAGTATAACAATAGCTAAGTTTCTAAATTAATTGTTATATAGGTGTAGCCTGCTTCAAAGAATAGATTGATTCCAAAAAACATTTTTTACCAAAAATTTCTGTAAAGCAAATCTTGTACCCTCTAATTTTCCAAGTAAAAAATGAACTAAGAGAAAAATAATTCAGGTTAAGTAAAAAACCTTTTATTTTAAAAAAAGGACAGTCAACAAAGTGGCACACGAGGAATTGTAAGAGTGTTCAGCTGATTGTTCCTAATAAAGCTATCTTAGCCACTGTAATTTTCCTCTGCTATTCTCCCCTTCAGGACACTAAGCCGTAAGGTTCCCTCCCTTCAGTGATCCAGAACTGATGCCCCTCAACCCTATTTATGTGTATCATATAACAGAGGTATGTTCACTCTCGTACTTTCCCACTAAATATCACAGCTTGAAATAAAGATTTCCACATAATTCTTCCATTTGAAACTAATTTTTTATGAAATTAATGATTCCAAGCCATTTAAATATGGTTTTATTGTGGTATATATAACTACCACCTACGTACCTATATCAGTATAGTTTCCTCTCTCCTTTAATAGTTATTACCACTAGAAAAAAAGTGTTGACATAATTTCATTTTAGGTAAATGAAAAAGTATGATTCAAAGAATCAAATGAACAAAAACATCAGGCTACAAATGAACACAACATTTAGTTAGTTATCATACCTGAATATCCCCAGAGAAGTTGTTGTGCTAGAATGTAATTAAATCTTTTCTTAAAAAAAAGAAATGTCACAATTTTCACATGATGACTACAGAAATTACGGTAATCTGTATCTTAAGATAATACTGTTTTGTATTAACACTGTTTGTCTTAATATATCATTATATAAAACAAAAGCCATAAACATAATTCCAAACATAGCAAATTTTACATTTTAGATTTAAAGCTGTATTTCAATGCAAATTAAATTTAAACTATATAAGGTCAGGAAATCTTAAGTTTAGAAAGAAAGCAAAGAAAGGAATATGTACTTTATATGTCCAAATTACATTTCAACAACAGAAATAAAGTCATTTAATAAGCTCCCAATGGGCTTTATGTACAGGCCATAATCACATAGATATTCTAGATAAGAATTAAGAAAGGAAAGACATTTGATTTTTAAAAGTTTTGGAGTATCTTTACAAAGTATACAAGTAATTCATCAAGTCTGACTTTATAATAAATAAAGGGAGATTTTATATATTTCTACGGCTTGCTTATGGTAACCACCAATAATTAAAAACATCAAAGAATTACTCCATGGACATCTAATCCATCCTCTGCCTAAAGCAAGCCATTTATTTGATCAAGTACATCTCTACAACTTTGTGAGATGTTTGTGTATTTGGGTGCCTCCGGCTAAACTTGGCATCAAATGCAGAGACCACTGGTCTTAACAAAAAAATTTAAACTCTTCAAATCTTAACATCATTTCAATTACCTTAGAGTGCTAAATATAGAGAAAAGAACAAAACTAACATGATTCCAGACTTTGCCTAATAGTATAACAAAAAGGCATGTAAGTAGGTAGTTTTTTAAAATATATTTTTATTGATTTCAGAGAGAAAGGGGGGAGAGGAAGAGAGAGAGAGAGAGAAACATCGATGAGAGAGAATCACTGCTCGACTGCCTCCTGCACAAGCCCTCTTGGGGATCGAGCCTGCAAACTGGGCATGTGCCCTTGACAGGAATCGAACCTGGGACCCTTCAGTCTGCAGGCCGACGCTCTATCTATTAAGCCAAACCAGTTAGGGCAAATTTTTATAAATAAACAGGTAAAGAATATGAGTGTTAGGAGGAGCTCAGTACTATGATAACACACATGGTCTATGTGAAAGATGAGCAAGAGGTAGTGAGATGGGGGAATGACAAAGGAAACCATGTGCAACACACCTAAGGGAGAAAAAGAACATGTTGCTTTCCAAATATGAGAAATATCAGGAAAGATAATAAAGGATATAAGGAGATTATTAATAATTATCATACAGCAAACACTGATGTATTCTTTCCATGTTCCAGGTATCTTTGTAACGCCCAGAAAATGGACCCAGATGAGCCAGATAAACCAGAGGGGCCTCAGAAGAAATGTTAAGGATTTTGGCCTTTGTTCCAAAGAAAAAGATGAAGCCTTTGGAAGATTTTCAGATAAGAAATGGAAAGATAATATTTTACAAAGATAATACTAGCAGTATTGTTTTATTAACCAGAGAGGCAAGAAGGGATGTGAAGAGATTGAGATTATTTCTACATTCCAGATGAGTACAATGGTCTCCGGAATGAGGCTGAAGATGGGGTTGAGAGGCAGAAAGACTTCCTAAAACATGACCCTAAGCCCAGGCTCTAAACCAGAAGATCATGGTTTGATTCCTGGTCGGGGCACATGCCCAGGTTGCAGGTGTGATCCCAGGTGTGGGGCATGCAGGAGGCAGTCGATCAACGATTCTCAGTCATCATTGATGTTTCTGTCTCTCTCTCTCTCCCTTCTTCTCTGAAATCAATAAAATATTATATATATATATATATATATATATATATATATATATATATATATATATATATATATAAAAAATGACCCTGTCATCTGAAAAGCAGCTGTAAAAGTAGTGACCTAGAACATCCTAATGGCACAAATCTGGCAACAAAATCTTTGGAATACTGCTAATCCATACAGCTGAGGCTGGCACCTAAAATTGCAACTTTTTCTAGAGATTTCTACATACATATGTACGATTCCATTATCTCTGTAATGAACACTATAAATCATCACAAAGTTGTGTAAAATTGGACACTGTGAATATGCTATCCCTCCAGACATGATGTTTGTAGTCCTTTTCTGAACGTTTGAGACAGAACATGTGCCAGCTCATCTGTGAGGTACTCTGACTTGCCACCCCCTCCTGCACCAACTCTATTCCCAGTATTTGATGGAGAACCAACCATACTAAATGGCAGTATTATTGACAGCCATTATGAGTGGGTTGTCCCCACTCATCTCTAAGTCTCTAATAAACACTAATGAAGTGTTTATTCATTTTTACATTATCTCCATCTAGTACGATGCCTGATACAAGGTAGAAATTCAAACAAATGTTTATTGAGGAGTCTTGGTCATGAAATGGAACAAGGCATGAGGCCATCTATAGTAATAAAAGGGTAATATGCTAATTAGACCAGACGTCTTCCAGACATCCTCCTGGACAAAGCCTCAGTGGCTGCAAGGGTCAAAGGCAGGCAGCCATGGTGGTAGCTGAAAGGGCCGAAGGCAGGCCACCACCACAGTGGCTGCGAGGGTCAAGGGCAGGCTACTGCAGAGGCCATCAGTGGCAGCAGCAGCAGGGTGATGGGGGTGGCACCTTCCCCTGATTGCCCAGTCGCCTCCTGCAAAGGGAGGCCAGAGGCAGCAGCAGTGGCAGGGGTGATGGGCAGTGCCTTCCCTTGATCAGCCTGGTCACCTCCCGCAGAGGACATCTCCTGAGGGCTCCCGGACTGTGAGAAGGGGCAGGCCAGACTGAGGGACCCCCCCTAGGTCCTAGTTGCCTGTGGCCGGCTGGAAGAGGGAAGCCTGGGTCCTGGGTGTGGGGGCCAAGGCAGAGGCAGTTAGGGGTGATCAGGCAGGCAGGGGAGCAGTTAGGGTGATCAGAGGTTCCGGGTATCTGTGGCCGGCCTGGGTGAAGCCACCCAGGGTCATGGGTGCCTGTGGCCAGCTGGAGGTGGCAAGCCTGGGTCCCGGGTGTGGTGGCTGAGGCAGAGGTGGTTAGGGGTGATCAGGCAGGCAGGGGAGCAGTTAGGAGCGATCAGGCAAGCAGGCAGGTGAGTGGTTAGGAGCCAGCAGTCCCAGATTGCGAGAGGGATGTCCCAGATTGGAGAGGGTGCAGGCCGGGCTGAGGAACCTTCCCGCCACCCCCCACCTCGTGCACAAATTTTGTGCACCGGGCCTCTAGTCCTATATAATAAAAGGCTAATATGCAAATCTAATGAATGGCAGAACGACTGGTCACTATGACGCGCACTGACCACCAGAGGACAGACGCTCAATGCAGGAGCTGCCCCCTGGTGGCAGAATCTGGGCTCACGGCTGGCGAGAGCAGCGGCGGTGGTGGGAGCTTCTCCTGTCTCCATGGCCTCGCTAAGGATGTCCGACTGATGGCTTAGGCCCGCTCCCCATGGGGGTTGGGGAAGTGGGCCTAAGCCGTCAGTTAGACATCCCTGAGGGTTCCCGGACTGTGAGAGGGCACAGGTTGGGCTGAGGGATCGCAGCCCGCCCCCTGAGTGCATGAATTTCGTGCACTGGGCCTCTAGTATGTAATAAATACGCCAACCTATTTTGCATTCCTACCATTTGTCTGACCTGACTGCTGTTTTCCTATTTATTTCCTCAGAAACCCATTTACCTGTTCTTCTAACTATTCCCCAATTTCTGACAGTTATCTCTTTACTCAAGTGACTTAATACCAAAATAATCTAGACCTGGAACTAGGAGAAAAAAACAACAGAATCATAATTCCAACTCTGAAACTCAAATGAGTCACTAAAATCTTTCATACATACTCTTTCAGCTTTAATGTCTCCATCTCTCAAATGAAGATGATAATATAGGCTCTTTAGATAATAGACACTTATTTGAAAAAGAAATACTAACCCATAGGCACCATACCAAAGGTTTGCCTTTTCATTTTTGTATTCCTCTCCCTCCAATACCATCATATGGGAAGCATTAACATGTCCAACCAAACTTGTCAACCAGGCACTGTGAATACAAAAACAAAAGATTGCCTCTTCTCTCAAGGATTTTATAATCTAGCACAACAGAAATATGATTATAATGAGGCAAAAAGGATTAAATGGACTATATACTGGGCTCCATGAGCAAAGTAGAGGCATCTACCTCAGATCTGCATGGCAGGGGCAGGAGTGTGGGAAGAGATGTGAAAGAAAGCCTTTGGAGGAGATGAGCTGAATATTAAAAGATGAATAAAATTCAGCAAGGCAAAGTGGAGAATGGAAAGAGTATTCTAAGCAAAAGGAACAGTATATATAAAAATACAGATATAAAAAAATTTCATTTGGGTAAAAATAAAAATTACCAAGCACCCACCTTAAAGCAGGCACTGTGCTACGTGGTGGTGACAAAGCTTATAGGGCTTTGCTCTCACAAGATTAAGAGAGCACTAGTTTATCAATCTCCAAAGGCTTGGGAAAACAGAAGAGGGACACAAGATGAGTCTCAGCCAATGAGATGGCAAATTCACAATCATGAAAAGCCTCACAATCAATACTAGCATGATACTGGAAAACTGTCCGCAGGAGAGGAACATGAGCAGATGAAGAGCAAACACTGAGGGAGGGAATCTAAAGAAGGGTTCAGTAATAACGCCACAGAAATTTAGGCCCTATAGTATAACAGTGGCAGTACACTAAGAGAAAGGGTCCGATACAGAACATTTAATCAACAGAACCTGGAAACTGTGGAGAACAAAGAAAAAAAATTGAGGATTCATTCTTGAGGAACTTTATGGATAATGAGTACCTTACCTTTCTCATTAAAATCAGTCAAGTGAAGAAAGAGCTTTGGGGAGAGGATGAGGTCTCAAGTTGTGAAAATGTTATTTTGATATACTTATGGAACTCCAAGTGAAAAATGATAATACTGCCATTTTGTCAGCATTTATTATGTGCCAGGTATCATGTAAACTATATATATTATACATATACTAGGGGCCCGGTGCACAAAATTCGTGCACTGGGTGTGTGTGGGGGGGGAGTGTCCCTCAGGCCAGCCTGCCCCCTCTCACATACTGGGTGCCCCATCACCCTCCAATCACAAGATCAGCCCCTTGCCCAGCCTGACGCCTGGGCCAGAGGCGTCAGGCCTGGCAGGGGACCCTCATTTCCCCCCATCACTGGTTCTGCCCCCAGCCCAGGCCTGATGCCTCTGGCCCAGGCGTCAGGCCTGGGCAGGGTATCCCCAGACCCCTCCGATTGCTGGCTCTGCCCCTTGCCCAGGCCTGACGCCTCCGCCAGAGGTGTCAGGCTTGGACAGGGGACCCCCATCTCTCCCCGATCACTGGCTCTGGCCCCCGCCCAGGCCTGATGCCTCAGCCAGAGGAGTTGACCCTCATCACCCTCCGATCACCAATCACCGGATCAGCCCCTTGACCAGGCTTGAGGCCTCCGGCAGAGGTGTCAGGCCTGGGCAGGGGACCCCCAGCTCCCCGCGGTTGCAGGCTCCACCCCTGCCCAGGCCTAATGCCTCTGGCCTAGGCGTCCGGCCTGGGCAGCGGGGACCCGCAGCTGCAGCAGCCCCGAGATCGCGGGCTCCGCTTTAGGCCCAGGCAAGGGACCCCTAGCTCCTGGGACTGCCAGCTTCGACCGTGACCAGTTCCCATCGCTGGCTCCACCCCCACTTCCTGCTATCACTGGCCAGGGCGGAAAAGGCACCTGATTCTCCGATCATGGCTGGGGGGCAGGGCAAAGGTGGCCTCTTAGCTCCCCCCTGGGTTTCCAATCACTGTCAGTGGCAGGGGGCTTCTTCCTGCTTTCCCTTTCGCCTCCCTGCATTGTGCCTACATATGCAAATTAACCGCCATCTTGTTGGCAGTTAACTGCCAATCTTAGTTGGCAGTTAATTTGCATATAGCCCTGATTAGCCAATGAAAAGGGTATCGCCGTACGCCAATTACCATTTTTCTCTTTTATTAGTGTAGATCATCTGATCTCCAGAGTAATGCCTACTATGAATAAAATATTACAACACAGCTTGGCAATAGCCTACCCTGCTGTGATAATGAAAATTAGATAAAATTCAATAAGTAAGTTGATTGCCTGCTATCTTCTACTCAACTCTATTCTTATTTCATTAACCTTCTAATAAAGCAATCTTGTATTTTATGTAACTGAATCTTGAGTGTCTGATATATTCTTAGGGAAGGATGTTACTATATTACCATGTTATTGATGACAAAGCAGCGTCAGAGAGGTTGGGTAATTTTTCAGTAACACAATAGAGGCGTCAAGTTTGAGCCCAGATTTTTGTTACTAAAAAGTCTAGGCTTATAACCACTATACACTACTCGGCCTGAGACTGGAGTGGCAACAGAAGATCTGGAGGTGATCATACATACATAATAGTAGATGCCTGGGAGGCAGTGAGTATACTCAAAGAAAGTGAGGAACAAAATAAAAGAGCTGAGCAAGGAGCTTCTAAACTAACCCATATTTAGGGGGTAAACTGAATATAATTAATAATATAATTCTAAAAAGCAGGCAAAGAAGTATAGGATACCAAGTAAGATGAGCTTCAGGGAGATCAGGAAAAAAGAACCCCCCCCAAAAAAATCCCATTAGATGTAATAATAAAAAACAACAACCATTCCTTGGTGACCTCAGCCAGGCAATTTTATTGGAATGATAATAGAAAAGTTTGTTTGTAGTGATAATGTCTGATGAAGAAGTGCATCAGTCCCCCTTATCTGTAGGAATTTATTCCAAGACCCCAGTGGATGACTGAAACCGTGAATAGTCCTGAACTATATATATATAATTTCCTATGCGTACATACCCTTTTCACTTAAAAGAAGCATTTTATGCCCTCTCTTTGGCAGACCTGACTTGACACCATCACTACTCTTGTGCTTTGGGCCATTATAAAGCAGAATAATCTAGCACAACAGAAATATGATTATAATGAGGCAAAAAGGATTAAATGGACTATATACTGGGCTCCATGAGCACTGTGATAGTCTACTATCTAATAACTGAGGTGGCTACTGAACCATTGGCAAGTGAAACCGTGGAAAGCAAGACCATGGATAAAGGAGGCTACTACATCACACCAGTGATGGCGAACCTTTTGAGCTCGGCGTGTCAGCATTTTGAAAAACCCAAACTTAACTCTGGTGCCATGTCACATATAGAAATTTGATATTTGCAACCATAGTAAAACAAAGACATATTTTTGATATTTATTTTATATATTTAAATGCCATTTAACCAAGAAAAATCAACCAAAAAAATGAGTTCGCGTGTCACCTCTGACACGCGTGTCATAGGTTTGCCATCACTGACATAGACTATAAGCATACAGTACTCCCTCTAGAGCAGCCGTGGGCCAACTACGGCCTGCGGGCCGGATCCGGCCCGTTTGAAATGAATAAAACTAAAAAAAAAAAAGACCGTACCCTTTTATGTAATGATGTTTACTTTGAATTTATATTAGTTCACACAAACACTCCGTCCATGCTTTTGTTCAAGCCCTCCAATCCAGAAGAACCCATTGTGGCCCTCGAGTCAAAAAGTTTGCCCACCCCTGTTCTAGAGCAGTGGTTCTCAACCTTGGCTTCACATTAGAATCACCTGGGAATCTTTTTAAAATCCTGTTTTCTGGGTCCCATCCTCCGGAAATTCTGTTTCTTTGTTATGGGGTGGAGCCACAACATTAGTAACAAAGAAACAGAATTTCCAGAGGATGAGGCCCAGAAATCAGGATTTTAAAAAGATTCCCAGGTGATTCTAATGTGCAGCCAAGGTTGAGAACCACTGTTCTAGAAGCTGGACTATGACAGAATGTAAGAAAGGAAATCAAAGTCAAGGTTTGTTTTGTTTTCCACAAAATGAGAAAGACTGAAACATGCTTACTTAATTGCTAAAGGGAAAGAAGCAGTAGAGTTTGGGTAAAAATACCAGCAATAACTTAATATTTAGCTTACGATTTTAAATGTGATACAAAAGGTAAAACTATCAAATAATGAGACAGATTTTTTTTTGAGCTATAGAATTAGAGAAGTACCTATTGCAGAGGAAAAAACGGGTCTTAATTTTATGCAGCACTACTTTCAAAACTGGCTAGTTTTTACTGATAATCAGTAAACAGAAGTCCACAGTGCTTTGTGTCAACAAAATAACTGCATAATCATTACAGCAAAAAATGTCAAATATTTGTGATGTTTCCTACCATATGAAGGGAGCTCCATAAATATAATACTCTTAGCTTCCCTCTCCCACATTCACTAATCCCTCCTTCTGCACCACTCCAGCAAGTGGCATGACAAGTATATAGAATCTGTGCCTGCTCAGAAGTCTCTAGAGCAGGGGTCCTCAAACTACGGCCCGCGGGCAAATACAAATATTGTATTTGTTCCCGTTTTGTTTTTTAACTTCAAAATAAGATATGTGCAGTGTGCATAGGAATTTGTTCATAGTTTTTTTTAAAAACTATAGTCCGGCCCTCCAACTGTCTGAGGGACAGTGAACTGGCCCCCTGTTTAAAAAGTTTGAGGACCCCTGCTCTAGAGGGCAGCTCCTCCGTAAGGAAGCCTGTGGTATTCCAGTGCTGCCTGAGACTAGATGGCTGTGCTTATCAGTTTAATCCTGGAGATGAATTATAAAAGTCCACTGCCTGACATGAGTCATGATCTCCAACACCAGAATTATCAGTAACACAGAACAGGTGATTTTTGCATCTATCTGCTGGACCCCTTTCTGTGTATCTTTATTAACTCAGATCTCAAAAAAGAAAAGCCAGGGCCATTTTTGGGGTCCCCATCAGCCCCTATATTATAGTGCTCACAAATATTAAAATTGTTCATGGCAATAAAGTAATTTTTGTCTGAAACAAATTTAATTTTTTTTGAACTAATGATATAAAAATACAGTGGGGCCTTGACTTACGAGTTTAATTTGTTCCGTGACGGAGCTTGTAACTCAAATTACTTGTATGTCAAATCTTAAAGTGAACGAGTGAGGCACGTGATGCTGGGCTGATGTTGTGGTGTTCACTGTGACGTTCGCTGCGCCAACTAGCGGTGGGTATCTGAAGCTGGCTCGTAACCAGAATTTTAGCTCGCAACTCAAAGCAAAAATCAGCCAAGAGACAGCTCGTATCTCGAAAAACTCATTAGTAGGGACGCTCCTAAGTCAAGGCCCCACTATAACAAGGAAGGAAGATGCCCAGGACACAGTTACCCATCACCCATATAGCCAAATAAAAATACTGAAAAAGATTATTAAATAACAATAAGAATGGTAGCCTCACCCTTAAATCAAGGTTTAAAAAAAGTGAACATGAAGACAATTCCTGGGAGAACCAAGTCACACATTATGGATGACAAACAAAACAGTGAAGACATCCCATCTAGTGTAATAGTCCAAAGAACATTAACCAAAAGCCAGAGACAAAATATACTGCGAACGAAATAATCCCAAAATAGCAAATCAGAATTCATACTAGATGAGAAAATGAAGACATACAAAGTGAGAAAACTCAACTCTGTAAAGATGTCAAATTACCTAAATTAATATATATATTTTAACTCATAACAACAGGTACCCCATCCACCTAAAGCTAGAAAAGCAAGTTGTTGCCATTCCCTGTGCAACAGCGTATTTAAAAATCTTTGAGTAAAAGCACAGTATTATTCTATTGGCCTTGTACCCTTTCTACCTGACTAGTTCTGAATAACTTTTGGCAGATTTCTAAATTCATATCCACCTCAGAAACTATTGGCCATTAACGAAAATATTCTCTTCAAAAGAAGGTAATACATCGGACAATGAAATACCACAGCAATAAAAAAAGATCTACAACTCCATGCAAAAACCTTGATGACGTTACAAATATTAAAGTAATAGAAGCAGACACAAAGAGTACATATGTTTGATTCTTTTTATAGATAGAACAAATAACTGAATTTATTAAAAGTCAGGATCATGGTTACCCCTGAGTGAGCAGGACTGAAAAAGGCATGGAAGGAGTTTCTGGGTGTTGGTGATCTTGTTTGTTTTTTTATCTAGGTGTTTTCAGTTTGCAAAATTTCATTAAGCTTACATTTATAATATGCATACCTTTTTGTATTCATATTATATTTCAATGTAAAGTTTTTATACCAGAATATAGTAACAAGTTTGAAAAATAACAATTTGTAAAACTTTGGAGCAAACAATGGCAGGGTTATAGGAATGCATATTCAGATTCCCAAAAAAGCTACTTGAAGATGACAATTCCCATCAATGTCACCATCACTACCTCATAGTTACAGATTCCTTATGGTAAACAGTATTTACATATTCATTTTCCTTTAGTCTCACTTTGACTCCATCCTTAATTTGTCTCCCCCAGTCCAATTCCTTTAGTTTATATTTAAATGAATTAAGCTGTACAATCATTACAATTTTTCCTTCTGTCATTACCTTTGAAAATAGCATATGCTATAAAAGACACATCACAAATAATATGCTTTACAACCTTAACCAGTGAAGTAAAACCAGAATTTTCAAGACAATATCTAACTTAGAAAAAGTTTAGGCAATAGTTTTAGAAGGGAAAGGATGCTTGCAAAAGTTGCAAGATAATATCAAACTTAAAACCATAATAATTTCCCCCCAAAACTATTCTATCTTTTCCTAAAAAGAATTCTTAATAAAGGGTACCCATCCTTTGCTAGAGCCCAAGGAGTCCCTTTTCCTGATATTGTTGTGAGTTCATTTTATCTGTCTGCATTTCCCTGAAGTGACCTGGCACAACTGCACAAAACTGTGTAAGGCAAAGTGGTATGGGCAAGAGAACATGACTGACAAGGTACCCATGAGCTGAAGACCCTGACTTAACCACCTTCTCTCCTCATCTGTGCAATCTGAGACAACAGCTGTCTTCATTACTGCACACACTGCAAGGTATGAGGTCAAGGGCTCAAATGAGGAAAGAAATGAGGAAGGATGGAAAGTAAAGTTCTGTGCAGGCATAAATATTATCAATGTACACCCCATAATGTGACAGGAGAGTTTCTTTTTTTAAAAAAAAAAGTATATTTTTTATTAATTTCAGAGAGGAAGGGAGAGGGAGAGAGAGATAGGAACATCAGTGATGAGAGAGAATCATTGATCGGCTGCCTCCTGCACATCCCCTACTGGGGAAACCTGGGCATGTGCCCTGACCAGAAATCGAACTGTGACCTCCTGGTTCATGGGTCAATGCTCAACCATGAAGCCACGCCGGCCAGGCAGGAGAGAATCTTAAATACAACTTTGGATTATTTCAGATGTCAGAATCCAGTATTGAAACATCTTAAAATATAACAATTATATTAGGTTGAACCATAAGAAATTGTTGACTTATAGGACTAAAACAGAAAACTATTGGCAATTTCATATTGGTTCAACTTAATAGAAAACGTATAAAAACTTTATTTTTTTTATAAATAGGTTTATTTTTACAAAGCTAAACTATAATACCTCGGGTTTGGGCAGCTTCTTTTAAAGCAGCTAGAAGGTGAGGCTTCAAGTTATCCAAAATAAATCTTCCTTCAAGGCCTGGGAAAAGGGACCTAAAAAGTGAAAGGACCACAGCAATTATAATCTTCTAACACTTCTAAAATAAAATAATTAAATAATTTCAAGCCAATTAAATGTACTATTTTATATAAATGAACACACACATCAAATCACACAATATTTCTTGATCAAATATTAATGAGCCTTCACTTTAAACCATGAGGGCATCATGCACCACATGCATATCCAGAAATACTCTATAAATATTTCAGAATAAAATTAATTTTATCTTCTGAAATGCCAATATACAACCTTAGCTATAAAGAATTACTTAACTGTATTTTAATTCATTTAAATTTCATAATTCATTGACAAATCTTAGTTATTATTTGCACTTAATAACCATTGTTTTCAGTATTTTATTATTAAAATTTCCAAAAAAACCCAAACAATTGCTAGGAGAACTTTTTTTAAACTTGATTTTAGAGAGAGAGGAAGGTGTGGGGGAAAAAAACATCTATTTGTTGTTACACTTATTTATGCATTCGTTGATTCTTGCATGTGCCCTGACCAGGGATCAAACACACAACCTTGGCATATGGGGATGATGCTCTAACCAACTGAGCTACCTGGCCAGGGCTCGGATAACTTAACTGATAAACGTGAATATTTTCACTTTAATATGTAAAAATGTATCCATTCATATTTAAAAAGTATTATATTTCTGCAAAAGTCTTCCTTATTATAAAAATCTACATCGATAATTGATGAATTTCATAATAAAGGACTGTAAATGTGGGCAGGGGCAGGAGTCTATAGGAGTAAATCCATATTTTTAAAAGTGTGGTTTATACCTTGGATAGTCTTCTGAGGTAATATAAATAACATCTTGATCTGATACAGATGAGGAGAAGGGAATAAAATTTCCATTTTGTAAAGGTAGCAGCTCCAACCCAAGCAGTTCACTATAAGCTTGGTCAGACAGCACGAATTCTAAGAGGTGAAGCTTTTCTTCAGCACTACCCAGGTGTACAGACTTCCTCAGCACCTGCCGCACCCACGCAGGTGTCACCTTCTGCAGAGGTTTCTCACTGGAGACAGTGAGCTGCACGGCTGCAGCCAGATTCGCTGGTACCTTGACAATCTGCTTTCCTGAGCTATGGAGGTAGTTGAGCACAGTCTTTGTGTGTTCCAAACTTTCATCAAGTTCTGAGAAGTAAGCCTGCTCCAACTTGACCCAGTGATTGCTAATAGAATAAATAACTGCATTCTGGAACAGCTCTCTGAATAGAGGCTCTAATACCGGTTGCCAGTGCACCTTGACTTTGTTCACATCAGGCCAAAGCTTATAGATTATGTCAACTGACAAGGGCAAATCGGAGCTCTTCTTTGACTCCAGGCGTTTTATAGAATCTAAGATCAGAGTAGCATAGGCTTTAGGGACAACATTCATGATCAGAAATTCATTCCATAAGGCTGCTGGATCTCTCCATTGGTCCAACTCTCTCCATTTTATGCTTCTGCGATTGTCAGTCAGGCCAAAGAACCCACTGATGTGAACTGGAAGGCCCGTTTTACTCTCCTCGCCAGGAGGCAAGGGAAGAAAACAAAATGCTTTTCCTGAGAAATCAGATGTTGCTCCTTTTTCTTCATCATCTCTGTTTGATAAAGACATAGCTATTCCAATGGTTGGGACGAATTTCAATTCATCAGCTAAAGAATCAAGTTTACTACTCATTCCTCGACCACCCACACTGTTACACACCAACCAAGATGTCTTTTGTGTGTCCTTCGTACTCTCGTCTTCTAAAACTATATTTATATGATATGTTACACAGGTTATGCTATTGCTTGGAATCTTTTTACAATAGTTACTTATAGCAGTTTCCAGAATCTTGACAGAATTTGGCCGTTCCTGTTTCAGGGCCTTATTCTCACTAGCAGTCACTTTAAACACTAGTTTCTCTGTTCCATCAGCCTCTCGGACATGTAAGGAGACATCCTGCACACTTTTTAGGAACAGCAGCACTGTGTCTGCATCTGCCCTAAAAGATTCAAACAACTCAAGAACCTTTTGCTTACTGTAGAGGTTACTACTAAGCTGAGAAGGTTGTAGGCGAAGAGGAAAACGGAAAAATGTTCCTGGAAAATGGCCGTTTATAAATGTTTCCTTGGTGCTTCCAAAAATGCCAATAAATGGTGCAAACTGGTCTGAAAGTTCACTAATTTCTTCGCTATCATCTTTGAGGTTCCAACATTGACCTGATTCGTGCGGACCAAAAAGTGTTTGATGAGGATCCAACATCCCAATCTGGTCACCACTAAAAATACAAGGAACATCTGTAAAAAAAATAAAATAAATAAATAAAAAATAAAATTAAGCAGTCATGATCAACTCTGAAGTTTAATGGACAGTTATAATTACACTTACAATGCATAATTACTATAAAAATATTATACCATTTGCAACTGCATGGATGGAACTGGAGAGCATTATGCTAAGTGAAATAAGCCAGTCAGTGAAAGATAAATACCACATGATCTCACTTCTTTGTGGAATATAAGGAACATTATAAACTGATGAACAAAAATAGATACAGAGGCAAAGAAGCATCAGACAGACTGTCAAGCTACAGCGGGAAGGCGGGGGGCGTGGGGCGGGGAGTAAGAGATCACCCAAAGGACTTGTGTGCATGCAAATAAGCATAACCAATGGATGCAAGACATTGGGGGGCGGGGAGGGGGGAGGGAGGAGGGCATGTGTGTGTGTGTGTGTTTGGGGGGGGGGAAGGGGTAAGGGAGGCCGGGGGGAAGTCAATGGGGGAAAAAAGGAGACATATGTACTACTATTTGTAATACTTTAAACAATAAAATAAAATTTAACTAAGTTTTCAAATTAAAAAATAAAAATATTGCACATGAAAAAGCATAAGCCATAAAGTGACTCCAAAACAGATTTATCTAAAGAAAAAAACTAAATTTAGCACAAAAATATAATTTTTTGAACATGAATAATGATTTCTCTCTTGACTCAATAAGTACCAGCATAAAGATTATACATTATTATGAAAACCTAAGATATATCTCCCAACACTTATTAAAGAAGAATTAAAATGTGTAAAGAGTCATTTGATATCTACACTCCAGACACATTTTTTGTATAGCATGGCCGCTAAATTGATATAAATTGCTTCACCTGTTCTTTAACCAAAGGCAAAGTGATATTTAACCCTGGCAGAAAAATTAGACATGTCAGAACTGCTGTATCGTGAGAAATCCTTCAACATGGTGCCTTTAAGGACTTCCCGAGGGAAATCTGGATGTTTTGCCTCCCATGCTGACTACAGCACCTAACCTTCATGCATGATGCAACTCCAATGAAGTCTACCTTTAATATTTTTTGTCATCAACTGCAGGCTTAGTTGTCACAACCACCAACTCCTAAGCTCTCATGTATTTAAAGCCAGAAATGTTACATCCACAAACCTAGCTGCGATTTAAATTGGTCAAAAGTGTGGTCTGTGACACCCTCGTCCATAGACTGTGTACACACTCCTATTATTAAAATTATGCCAGGGAGACATCTGACAATTGTACAGCATGACCTATGACCTTCACAAATCCTCAGATTAGAGAACAGCACTACAGTTAATACTACTGCACATAAATGTGATCATTCTCAAATGGGGAACAAATCCAGAGGGAGATGCAGGTACTAGCAGTCTGCCAGGCTCTGACTAAACAATTCATTCTTGTACAATAGTCTCCACACTTATGCCATTCACATATGTGCCCCATAATTAAAAACTGATCTGAGCGGTAATATTCAAATAGTTTAACACATGAACATTAATATTCATGTATAACAGTAACATAAAATTGTAATTTATGAATATAATTGTATTACATAAGTAATATGACTTAATAGAATATTATACAATATATAATAATGTAAATTCAATACAAAAATATAGGCCCTAACCGGTTTGCCTCAGTGTATAGAGTATCGGCCTGTGGACTGAAAGGTCCCAGGTTCGATTCTGGTCAAGGGCATGTACCTTGGTTGCAGGCACATCCCCAGTAGGAGGTGTGCAGGAGGCAGTTGATCGATTTTCTCTCTGATCGATGTTTCTAACTCTCTATCCCTCTCCCTTCCTCTCTGTAAAAAATCAATAAAATATATTTAAAAATATATATATAGGCTTACTAAAATTGGGCTATAGTAAGGGTGACCCTATGTCCCACTCATCTGGGGCCCTTCCAGTTTAGGCCAGTTGAGAATAATACACTCTCATGAGTGTTCCAGTTTGGATGATAAAGTATAGCATCACCCTAGCTATAGTTATAGCTCTGCCAACTCAATCTTTCCTCCTGCAAGTTCAAAATGCAAAAACAATCTGAAACTAAACCGTAATGAGGGCCAATTCCATAATTTTTTTTTTATTATTACAAACTGTAGTAAATACTGAGAGCTTTGATTCTGGAAGAATAGCTGTATACTCTTAGGGATGTCTATCCTAAGTTTCATAGATTCCCTGTTGTAACTATGAACCAGAAACCTCATATACTTTCTAGATTCAAAACATGATTTCAAAGTAATCTTTAAAATACTCACAGGTT
Organism: Myotis daubentonii; assembly: GCF_963259705.1. Classification (NCBI taxonomy): domain Eukaryota; kingdom Metazoa; phylum Chordata; class Mammalia; order Chiroptera; family Vespertilionidae; genus Myotis; species Myotis daubentonii. Next base: position 123,929,047 of record NC_081841.1, read on the forward strand.
TAAGAGCAAAATTTTTATGAGAAAAATGTAGAGAAACCAGATTCACCTCAAAGATCTTTACTCTGTCTGTTATTTGATACCATTAAATCAGGGGTCCTCAAACTTTTTAAACAGGGGGCCAGTTCACTGTCCCTCAGACCGTTGGAGGGCCAGACTATAGTTTAAAAAAAAACTATGAACAAATTCCTATGCACACTGCACATATCTTATTTTGAAGTAAAAAAAACAAAACGGGAACAAATACAATATTTGTATTTGCATGTGGCCCATGGGCCATAGTTTGAGGACCCCTGCATTAAATATTACATTTTCTTCCTTAACCTCCTGGTATTTAAAAATATGTATAAGAATATGTGAGAATTGGTTTGCCTGACTCAAACATTTCCAGTGTAAAATATCTCAGAGTAACAATTTTGTGTAAGCATTTCAAGAGCTACATTTCAAACCCTATATAAAATGACTGAATATATTGCACTGTATTATGACATTAACTTTTAGCATCATATGATGAAGCTTTGATATAGTTACCATGGTAACTTCTGAAAACTCAAAACACAGATATTTCATTGATACACTTTTTGCCACTGACCAAAATAAAATTGGAAAAAAATACCTTTTAAAACAGCATCATCTCTGAAGTTAACCAAATAAATGACAAACTACAGGTTAAACTAATTTTTAATATCAAGACTGAAACCAAATACTATACCTGTTATGTGATAGACAGAATTGAAGCCAATTCCAAATCTTCCAACCTTCAAAGGGTCATCCTTCTTCCTGCTTCTTGCTATTTCTTGAATACCATGCCAGTCCTCTGGGGTGAAAACTGCATTGTTGTACACATAGAGAGCTGACCCTGAATGTTAAAATGCACATGCACATATTCAGAAAGCACACTAAGGTATTCAGCTCTTTTAAGAACTTCCTCCACATGAAGTTGCTTATTTGATGAGAAGATGAAAAGAAGTGAATAGAATGACTGAATTCTGTATTATAATGTCAACTGTTTTCAGAATAAAAATAAAGAACAAATTAATGGTAAAAATTACCAGCAGAAGGAATATAGCACTGTTGGCCAAAAATTCAAAAAGGAAAAATTAGCCCAGCTGGCGTGGCTCAGTGGTTGAGCATCAACCTATGAACCAGGAAGTTATGGTTCAATTCCCAGTCAGGGCATATGCCCAGGTTGTGGGCTCGATCGCCAGTGTTGGGTGTGCAGGAGGCAGGCAGCCTATCGATGATTCTCTCTCATCATTGATATTTCTATCTCTCTCTCCCTCTCTCTTCTTCGCTGAAATCAATAAAAATATTTTTAAAGGGAAAATTAAGGGTGTTATGGTATTTAAACAATCAAAATACAGGGCAAATAAGGAAATTAATCACTTTGTAAAATATGTTTCTCAATAGCATATTAATTTTTTTGTAAATGAGATTATTTGTAAATATACTAAGGAGACTTTCTATCTGAAGAAACCTTATTATTATACTAGAGGCCCAGTGCAAAAATTCGTACACAGATAGGGTCCCTCGGGATGGCCTGCAGGGATCGGGCCGAAACTGGCAGTCCAACGCCGCCTGCCACTCCTGCCTGCCACTCCCACTCATCCAGGCCCCGCTGTGCCTGCCGTGGGCTTGCGCCCAGTCAGTCCCAATAGGGAGAGGCTTGCGTCGCCATAGCAGCATTTGCCAGCTGTGAGCCCTGTGTCTGGTGCCTGTCCCAGGATGCGATCGGCCCTCTGGGTGGGTGGTAGGATGCCTTTGCCAGTTCGGGATCCAGATCTGTCCCGCTGACGTTTGTGCCAGTTGTCAGGAGCCACCTGGCAGCCGCTTTTATATCGTTTCTTCCTTGCAGAGCGTCTAGTGAGGGGAAGTGGCCATGATGCCCGAGGTCGACTTCCAGGAGGCCAGTGGCACTGTTGGGATCATGCTGGTGGCACCAGTCCATTGGTGCCTGGCCCGTTCTCCAGAGATTGGACCTACAGGACTACTGAGGGAGGGAGTGGCTGCCGCCAGGTTGGTGAGCCGCCGGGACTGGTCAGTCAGCTGTACGGTGCTCCCACTGTGGGAGCGCACGGACCACCAGGGGGAAGCCCCTGCGTTGAGCGTCTGCCCCCTGGTGGTCAGTGCATGTCATAGTGACTGGTCAACCAGTCGTTCAGTCATTCGGTAGCTTAGGCTTTTATATATATAGATTATTTAAAAAAGTGAACAATAATACAATAATCACCTTGTAAGTATTTGTTTTTGGCAGCTTCTGTATTTTTCTATATGAGGCACTACTTATATAATTTAAAAAGTCATTAAAGTGAGACATTTTTAAGTAAGCACATCAGGAGAATATCATCCTGTCTCTAAAGTAGCTCCTTTAAAAAGTTGTAATTATAATTCTACACAAAATATTTTTAGAACTCTACTTTTTGAGATTTATCTTCAAAATCTCTAATATTCTTTGAATATATTCAACTATAGTAATTCATCATACTTTAATGAACATTTTTCTTTGAAAATATTACTGAAGTACAACATACATTGGGCGGGAAAAGTAGGTTTACAATTGTGAGTATGCGAAACACAGAGTTAATTCTTATATTATTATTTATTAACTACTGTATTATTTTCTATACAATCTATAAACCTACTTTTGCCTGACCCTGTACATACAATAAAGTACCAAGTTTTAAGTGTACAGCTTGATGTATTCTTACCAAGTGAGTAAAGCTGTGTAACATCCATCCAAATTAAGTATAGAGAACATCCCAGCATCCCAGAAGCTCTTCTCATGTGATTATAAAGTCAAGCACACATATGCGGATGTGGGCCAAACATAGTTGTTTTACAAAAATGATGTGACTGCTATTTGTAAAATAGTCAAAGTAGGAATATGAAAATAGCCAAGACTGCTGAGGCTTTTTTGAGAAGGACAAAGAAAGAACACAGTGATTAAAGTGGATTCTAGAGCCAGGTAAGTTTGAATATCAGACCCAGTCTATGTTATCACATTAGGCAAAATTAAAGCCATTAAGGCTCAGTTTCCTCATATGTAAAAATAAGGATGAGAACAGTATCTGCCCACAAAGTGCTGAGGATCAAATGAGAAAAAACAGATGAGGGACTCAGCACAATACGCAGCATTAAGACATAAAAGAGTCAGATATTATTACTGTTATAATTATTAGTAGTACAGACACTCCTTGGGTTACATTGGACTCGACATATGTCGTTTTGTGGTTACATTGCCATCTCCCATTTATTTACATATAAAAAAAAGTTCTGTCATTTTGACATATGTACGTACATATGTGCTTTACGTTTTTTATTATTTATTTACCACAAGTAAAGGTCAGGAATTGTTATCTTTCTTTTAATTTTTTTTTTTACTGTTTCACTTCATTGCTGCTGTGTATGTGCTCCATGTGAGTGACATAGGTGCTTATGTAGGTAGGTTCCAACTTACGGCGAAAATCGCGTTACGTCGCGCCGTAGGAACGGATCTCCAACGTAACCCGAGGACCTACTGTATATGATAATGTTAGTCTTTATCATTAACAAAACAAACATTATAGGAATATTGATAAAATAAATGCAACAGCTAATTCCAGCTGGTTTAAAAATGGCATCTAGCAAGCAGTGCCTAGTTCTGCCTGTTCCAAATGCCCATTAAAAATACCTAAGATGAAAAAGAAACAAGGACCAACCACAAAAACTCACAACACTGAACACCAGGGCTGAAAATGAACCTCTTGCCAGAATCTAGGAAAAAATAGCGTAACTACGAGGTCCACGGAAGGGAATTAGAAATCCAGCCACGAAGCACAGCGGCCAGCCTGAAGGAAGACCCACCCCTTCCTTCCTGCTGTAAACTAGAAAACTGGGCAGCAGACCCTTTGCTGCCTGACTACTTTTATAAAACACTTGGTAAATTATAAAATAACAGATGCTTGTTTTTTTTCAAATAAAAAAGTAGTTCCTATGATAAAGAATTTCCTCCTCACATACCCCCTCTCCACGGTTTTTTGGAGTGTCAAAACTACTCCCTATCCTACACATCAGTGCAACTCTAGAAAGAAGGAACAGGTGAAAAACACCCTGTAAGTAGAAGTGTCCTATCTGCTGGTTGTCAGAGCCCTTCCCACACCCTGGCTTATCAGCATCATAACCAGGCAGTGCATATAAACAAGCCCACTTCAGTGAGCAGAGACCTGGGTAAGAGGCAGGTAGACTTCTTAACTGGTTTCTGCATCTAGCAGGTATAATCTAGATATTGTTTAAGGTTTTTAATCAAGGTATAATTCTGATCCTGGAATGAAGAGAGAAGCTGTATATTTTGCCTTTGCTCCGATCTACTTGAGTCACTGAATCTCTGCCTCCATCCCCGGGAACACTCCCTCATGCAATGGAGGACATCTTTCCCACACAGACATTTGCCTTGCCTCAGGGGAAGACAGTCAACACACCCTATTGGAAAACACCTTGCCCTGAGACCACTTAAGAGATTAAAAATAACAATTAGCCTCCAGGCAGTAGCAACTACTCTACCTTGTTTAAAAAAACTCTTGCCACACCTGAGGATGATTGCCTGGGGGGCAATTCAGGTCAGAATCCTATCAGTCTGTAGGCAGCAGCGGTCTCTGGGGGCTTTGAGTCTAAGCCTGATCTAATTAGTCAGAAACAGCCTTTAACACTGTCCCACACTAGAGATTGAGAGGTGTAGAGTATCTACCTAATACATAGTAACAAACCCAAAACAGAAAGCCAAAATGAGGAGACAAAATACAACCCCCAAATGAAAAACACCCTGTAAGTAGAAGTGTCCTATCTGCTGGTTGTCAGAGCCCAGAAGAAGATATAAATGAAGCAGAGATATGAAATTTATCTAAATCAGAGTTCAGAGTAATGATGGTAAAAATGCTCAACAGCATGAAAAAAGATATAGTAACTATGAAAAAAGAACAGTCTGAGATAAATGACATAACACAAATACAGAACACATTGGAAGAAATACACAGCAGATTAGGGGAAGCTGAGAATCAAATCAGTGAATTAGAAGACAGAGTTGAAACTATCAATCAGGAAACCAGAAAGAAAAAACAATTAAAAAACAGGATGACAGCTTAAGGGAGCTGTGGGACAACGGAAATGTAACAATATTAGAATAGCAGGTGTGCCAGAAGAGGCGGAAAAAGAGAAAGGCATAGAGAAGGTGTTTGAAGAAATAATGGCAGAAAACTTCCCTAACCTGGTTAAGGAAAAACTCACACAAGTTAAGGAGGCACAGAGAACCTCAAACAAGAACCCAAACAGGCCCACACCCAGACACATCATAATTAAAATGGCAAAAAAGACAAAGAGAGAATCTTAAAGGCAGCAAGAGAAAAGAAACCTGTTACCCACAAAGGAGTTCCTATAAGGCTGACGCCTGATTTCTCATCAGAAACTCTACAGGCCAGAAGGGAATGGCACAAAGTACTCAAGGAAATGGAAATCAAGGATCTGAGACCAAGATTACTATATCCAGCAAGGCTTTCATTCAAAATAGATGGTCAAATAAAGAGCTTCCCAGACAAAAACAAAGGCTAAAGGAATACATCACCACCAGGAATTCTGTAATGAGCAGAAGAAACAGAGAGAAACCTAGCCATACAGAAATATAATGGCAATAAATCAGTACCTATCAATAATAACCCTAATGTAAATGGATTAAATGCTCCAATCAAAAGGCATAGGGTAGCAGAATGGATACAAAAACATGACCCAACTATAAGCTGTCTATAAGAGACCCACCTCAAAACAAAAGACACACACAGGATGAGAGTGAAGGAATGGAAAAAAAAATTCCGTGCAAATGGAAAAGAAAAATAAGATGGAGTAGCAATACTCAAATCCGACAATATAGACTTTAAAATGAAGGTCATAATAAGAGACAACAAAGGTCACTATATAATACTAAAGGGATCAATTCAACAAGAGGATCTAACCCAACATCGGAGCACCTAAATATATAAAACAACTTCTAGAGGACTTTAACAGAGAGATCAATAACAATACAGTCATAGTAGGGTACTTTAACACCCCTCTGACTTCACAGGATAGGTCTTCCAGACAAAAACTTAACAAGGAAACAGAGACTCTAAAGGACACACTGGATCAGATGGCTTTAAAAGAAATTTATAGAACATTCACCCCAACGCAGCAGAATATACATTCTTCTCAAGTGCACATGGATCACAAAGACCACACGTTAGGACACAAAACAAGTCTCTACAAGTTCAAGAAGACTGAAATCATATCAAGCATCTTCTCAGATTCAAAGTGGAATGAAATTAGAAATCAACTACAATAAAAACACCCAAAAACATTCAAACACATGAAACCTAAATAGCATGTTACTAAACAATGAATGGGTTACCAACAAGATCAAGAAAGAAATCAAAAACTTCCTGGAAACAAATGAAAATGAACACACAACAATCCAAAAATCTCTGGGACACAGCAAAAGGAGTCCTGAGAGGGAAGTCCATAGCACTAAAGGCATACCTAAAAAAAAACAACAAGAAAAATCAGCAATAAACTACTTAATCCTACAACTTAAAGAACTAGAAAGAGAACAACAAGAAAAGCCCAGAGTAAGTGGAAGGAAATAATAAAAATTAAAGCAGAAATAAATAACATAGAGACTAAAAAAAAAAAAAAAAAATACAAAAAATCAATGAAACCAATAGCTGGTTCTTTGAAAGGACCAACAAAATTGATAAACCATTAACTGGACTCATCAAGAAACAAAGAGGACCCAAATAAATAAAATCAGAAATGAAAGTGGAGGAGTAACCACTGACACCACGGAAATACAAAGGATTGTAAGAAAATACTATGAACAACTATATGCCAACAAGCTGGACAATGTGGATGAAATAGATAAATTCCTAGAAAAATATAAACTCCCAAAACTGAATCAGGAAGAATCAAAAAACTTGAATAGGCTAATAACAACTGATGAAATAGAAGCAATAATAAAAAAACTCGCACCAAACAAAAGCCCAGGTCCGAATGACTTCACAGGGGAGTTTTACCAAACATTCAAAGAAGAACTAACACCTATACTCCTCAAACTATTTCAGAAAATCCAAGAGGAAGGAATACTTCCAAACTCTTTATGAGGCCACCATTATCCTAATTCCAAAACCAGATAAAGGCACTACAAAGAAAGAGAATTACAGGCCAATATCCCTGATGAATATAGATGCTAAAATCCTCAACAGAATTCTACCAAATCAGATCCAGCATTACATTAGAAAGATCACACACCATGACCAAGTGGGATTTATTCCAGGAATGGAAGGCTGGTACAATATTCGCAAATCAATAAACATGATACATCACATAAACAAATTATAAGGCAAAAATCACATGATCATATTGATGCAGAAAAAGCATTCAACGAAATCCAACACCCATTTTTGATAAAAAACTCTCAGCAAAGTGGGAATAGAAGGGTCATACCTCAACATAATAAAAGCCATATATGACAAACCTACAGCCAACATCGTCCTCAATGGGAAAAAACTAAAACCATTTCCCCTAAGAACAGGAACAAGACAGGGATGTCTACTTTCACCACTCCTGTTTGACATAGTACTGGAAGTGCTAACCATAGCAATCAGACAAGAAGAAGAAATAAAAGGCATCCAAATTGGAAAAGAAGGAGTAAAACTGTTATTATTTGCAGATGACACAGAAAACCGTAAAGACTCCATCCAAAAACTACTAGACTTAATAAATGAATTCGGCAATGCAGCAGGATACAAAATTAACACCCAGAAATCTATGCCTTTTTTATACACCAATAACGAACTCACAGAAAGAGAAACTAAAAAAAAAAAAAAATTCCATTTATCATTGCAACAAAAAAATTAAGATACCTAGAAATAAACTTAATTAAGGAGGTAAAAGCCCTATACTCGGAAAACTACAGGATGTTGAAAAAAGAGATAGAGGAAGACATAAACAAATGGAAGAATATACCGTGTTCATGGATTGGTAGAATCAACATCATACTACCCAAAGCAATTTATAGATTCAATGCAATCCCCATTAAAATACCAACAGAATATTTCACAGACCTAGAACAAACTTTCCAAAAATTCATCTCGAATAAAAAAAGACCCCGAATAGCTTCAGAAATCCTGAGAAAAAAGAACAAAGTTGGAGGGATCACAATACCAGATATTATGCTATATTACAAAGCCACTGTTCTCAAAACAGCCTGATGCTAGCACAGAACAAACACAGAGACCAATGGAACAGAACAGAGAACCCAGAAGTTGACTCAAGCCATTATATTCAATTAATATTTGACAAAGGAGTCAAGAGCATAAAATGGAGTCAGGATAGTCTCTTCAATAAATGGTGTTGGGAAAATTGGACAGATACATGAAAAACATGAAACTAGACCACCAACTTACACCATACACAAAAATAAACTCAAAATAGATAAAGGACTTAAGATGGAAAACCATAAAAATCTTAGAAGAATCCATAGGCAGCAAAATATCAGACATATGTCGTAGCAATATCTTTACTGATACAGCTCCTAATGAGAAAATAAACAAATGTGACTACATCAAAATAAAAAGCTTCTGCACAGCGAAAGAAACCAGCAACAAAACAATAAGAAAGCCCACTGCATGGGAGAACATATTTGCCAGTGTTATCTCTGATAAGGGTTTAATCTCCAAAATTTACAGGGAACTCATACAACTTAACAAAAGGAAGATATACAATCCAATAAAAAAAATGGGCAAAGAACTCAAATAGACACTTTTTGAAAGAGGACCTACAGAAGGCCAAGAGACATATGAAAACATGCTCAAAGTCACTAATCATCTGAGAGATGCAAATCAAAATGGCAATGAGGTACCATCTAACACCTGTCAGAACAGCTGTCATCAACAAATCAATGAATGACAAGTGGTGGTGAGGATGTGGAGAAAAAGGAATCCTCATGCAATGCTAGTGGGAATATTGAGTGGTGCAACCACTGTGGAAAACAGTATGGAGTTTCCTCAAAAAATTAAAAATGGAGCTCCGATTTGACTTTTAAAGCCTATCTTTAGCCCTTGCCAGGTTGCTCAGTGGGTTGGAATGGCATCCCATGCACCAAAACGTTTCAGGTTCAATTCCCAGTCAGGGCACATACCTAGACTGCAGGTTCAATCTCCAGTTGGGGCACATATAGGAGGCAACCAATCGATGTTTCTCTCTTATATCAATGTTTCTCTTTCTCTTCCTTCCTCTCTTGAAACATATAGATATCCTCAGGTGAGGATTAAACTAAATAAATAAATAGCCTATCTCCAAGTATACTTATACACCAACTCAGTTAAGTAACCTTGTTTCAAATATTTTTAAATGAAAGTCAAGGCTAGAAGTAAAAAAAAAAATTAAAAAATCAAAAAAAAAATCATACAATTTAGGTAACATTTTACAACAAAATATTCCTACAATCTCTTCACTCTTTCATTTATGGTTCTCTAGTACACACTAGTGTCAGTATGACAGCAGACCTAAAACATTATCACATAAATGATCTGATTTAATCCTCAAAATAACTGGTGGTAAAGTTTGTCCTTATTACCATCGTATAGGCAAGCAGACTTAAATTAAGTGAGGCTCAGTAATCTGCTTAATCACCTTGAGTAAATATGAGGATCAGAGCTTCCACTCTACATACCAGTGCCCCCACTGTACAGTATCGGGACTTAAGCAAACGCCCCTCATAACCACAGTCGGTATTTTTTTTAACAATGGTTACATTAAACCATGGGATCTTAGAACCAGGAAATCTTACTGGCTCAGTCCTCTCATGACCAATGGAGGTGAGGTGACATGCCCAAGATCACAAATGTCCCAGGAGTTAGGACTGATGTATTATGTCTCACCACATCTCTTTATAGAATAAAAAGATGCAGCTCTCATATCACAAATTTGGCCTAAGAATAAATCTATTAGGTATAAGAAGTATTAAATGTTTAATGTTTAAATATTTAACAATAATGCTATTACCCTCCTGAACCATAAAACATATTTTTAAAAAATATATGACTTACATCTCTTTAAAAATATGTTCAGGAAAAAGTCTGAATTGATCCTCCTTTTTCTCAATAACTTTCTATGTAATATACAGTCATTTGCAATCATCCTATTGACTTCATAGCTGCACTGAAAATCATGATTTTTTTAAAAAAATAACACTTCAAAGAGTATAACTGAAGTATCAGGAATCTATTGGTTATGGTTTTCTTATTGCAGTGATGGCGAACCTTTTGAGCTCGGCGTGCCAGCATTTTGAAAACCCTAACTTAACTCTGGTGCCGTGTCACATATAGAAATTTTTTGATATTTGCAACCATAGTAAAACAAAGATTTATATTTTTCATATTTATTTTATATATTTAAATGCCATTTAACAAAGAAAAATCAACCAAAAAAATGAGTTCGCGTGTCACCTCTGACACGTGTGTCATAGGTTCGCCATCACTGTCTTATTGTCTTTCGCTTTCCTTATTCTCTTATCTCCTTCAAAATTTCTTTCCAACCCACTTCAAAACACTTCAAGGGTATCCTAAAAGCAGAATCCTCTTCTTTCCAAATGTAGAGAAGTGTTATATATATGGAAAAGGTATCTTTTTGTGTTGCTAACGATGTAAGATACTCAGAAGTGACTAAATAGAACAAGAGGCTTATGTACAGTTGACCCTTGAATAAGGTGGAGATTAGAGGTGCCAATGCACCCAGTTGAAAATCTGTGTTTTACTTTTGACTCCCCCAAAACTTCAATGGTCCCTCAGTATCCACAGGGGACTGGTTCCAAGACTCCCCACAGACACCAAAAAAGATGCCCAAGTCCCTTACATAAAATGGCATAGAACAATGTATCCAGTAGGTCCTCTGCATTCGTATATTCCCACCTGTGGATCAAAATTACTATTTTCAATCCACAATTGCTTGAACCTAAGGATGTGAAACTCAGGGACACAGAGGGAAAACTGTATATTTATTAAAAAGAATCTGCATATAAGTAGACCTGCACAGTTTAAGCCTGTATTGTTCAAGGGCCAACTGAATTTACACTGCTTGTTACTTTGTGTTGAGATTTTTTTCTTTGTTCTCTAAAAATACCAACTAGCAGAGATACCTGCCCACCAAAAGCAGAGAAAACCATCTGAAGTGGAATGAAATATACCAAGAAGTGAAGTATGAGTGGTAATTAGGCTGTTCATTAAACAGAGTATTATAAATCAATAAAAAGCACCTGTTAATACATAAAACTTACTCCTAAATATTGATTCTTACCCTGATATTGTGCCATATCTTTTGACCAAAGAGTCTCTGTTCCATATTGAGTTTCATCATACAAAAATTTTACTTCTGTGGCACCAGCATCTTCTGCGTTCTGAATTAATTCCTAATCAAGATATACACCAAAAACAATATTTCATAATACAGTAATCTACTGCCCATCTTTATATTTACTTGTAATATTTAAAAAATAATTACATTTCAGTAAAGAAACCCACTGCTTGCAACATTATCTTTAAGATCTGGTGAGGATACTACTGAAAGTAATTGTTACATACATACGAGTATGGTTGAAACGACCATGAGTCCTTCTTCAATTACACATACTTACAATGCCTTTTTTAACTCGCTATTCTTAGCCTGCAACACAAATCCTGAGACTATTTACAACTCTGCCTCTTATTTACAACCTACCCAAAGCCTTCACACAAAAGAAATTACTCAAGTTCCAAACTACACAGACTATTTTGTCATTTGGGATAAATACCCATTCTCAAGCAGTTACCAAAAAAGATCTCATTTATCATTTGCTTACCAAACTTACCTTTCTCTTAGAAAAAAATAATCAGTCTATATGTACAGTATGTTGCATCTTGAAAACTTGAGGTTAGCATGTCTTTCTCCTATACTAAGATGAAAGTTTTTGAAGGTCAGCACTGCCTTATTCCTTTCATAAAAAAGGATGGTAATATTGTCTGGTGGATAAGTAAGTAGATGGGTGAATGGGTAATAAAAGCACTATCATGTGAGAAAGGAAAGGGCAAACTACAGGATTTACACCCATCAGTAGCCTCAAAAAAATCCCCAGTCTCAACAACTCCAATCACTTTGGCACACCTACCAAAATCATGTTGGGAGTTCCACACTCTAAAATAAGAGTCCAACTGCTAGAGCCAATACCATAGTCATTAGAACTTGAAATGAACTTCAAAGATATTAACCCTAGTTTATTTTGGACCTTATCTAAAGTATAGAAAAGTCAATACATAGCAATTGCCTGGGTGAGCTGTGATTTAGGCCAAACCAAATCAGGTGGTTACATTTTAAATGGATGGGTCTTTAGAAACACAATAACCCATCTTGTTATTTTTACACTCATAAACCTCTAACATTGGGAAGAACTATATTTTAACTTTTCTGAAATCTTGGTATTACTAAACCTGGAGTGGGTTGGGGGGAATTGGCAAGAACTGAAGACAGCAATGCCAACAGCAAAACCTTTGTCAGAGTAAAAAGGTGACAGTGCTCACATGAAATGAGACAACTCTAACTGAATAAGGGACTAGCACAGATCTGAGAGCAAGTTCTGAGATCAGGTAAGACGTGTAGTTCACTGGGTATAACCCAAGAGGTTGGGAAGTCTTACCCAACTGTTGTTCAACCCCAAACATGCCCTTATCTACTTCCTTATCGAATACAAATTACTCCTGTTCACACAACTGCCTATTTCTCATAGAATTTGTAGACTAGTTCCTACACTATTTAGTCTAACAGAATCCCTGAAATTAGTAATCTTATTTACATTAGGCTATTATGATATACATGAGAAATAAGAATTAAAAGGGAGCAAAATATAATGTTAACTTTCAAAATGAGAGCACTTTCAAGGTTGGATCCTGGTTTCATTTGGATATCTATTTTTTATTTATGTGCATTTTAGGGGGCAGAGATGAAGAAAACTGGAGATAAAGTCCCAACTCCCAGGCTCCAACTATCAGTCTCAAGTTGAACGAAAAATAGGATGGGATGCTTTTTCTCAGGGGATCTCTCTCAAACTGATTCTGAGAAGAAGAGGTAATAAATATGTCATTTTGCATATAATCTTGGGCGATTTATTAAAATATCTGGACCTTTCAGCAAACATCACAAAAGGCATAAGACTAAGATTCCTATTAAATCTAAAACGGCTGAATTCTACTAAAACATCCAAGGAACAAAGATTATATTCAGCTGGTTCGCACATAAATATATACAGTAAGCAAAGAGGAAGGAGTAAATATCAGCTGCTTGCTAGCTACAGGAATGTCCAAAGAGCTCACTCATTACTGTGGCCTTGTTTCCTGATAGGATTTATCACTCAATTTTGAATTGATAATACTCCTGTTAACATCAACTAAATCTTCAAATTTAAATTTATTCTCTTTGCCTATCTACCCCCATTTCAACCCAATAAACATACTCTTCCTATCTTCACTTTCCTAATATGACAATATAAAAATGGTTTGCAAATTAACTCTGTGAATCACTGATGCCTATTCTTAAATGATACATGTCATTATTAAAATCACTGAAGATGCAGCAATACTCTTCCAGCTCTCTCTGAGTATGACTATTAACCGAGTCCTTATTTTCTAAAAATTTACCATCTAAACTAGAAAATATGAGGACTAAAGAATTTTTAATAAACACTAAATAAATTAATGAGAAGGAAAATGCATAATGACTGATCTTTTACAACTAAGGAAGTGTGTTGCTAAACTTAAACACAAAATCTAATCTTTGCAATATCTTCTATATTGCTTTCTTTTCTGGTTGCTTATTTTTTTTGAGTGTATTCAAACTAAAAGAATACATCATAAATAGCTTTAAATAACTGAAATAATTAAAGTCTTCCCAAAAGCAAACCTCTAAAACCAGGGGTCAAATGAGCACATGTCGATGGCCCCTGAATGTGGATTCTGTATTATTTTGTTTGTGTGGTTGGTTGGTTGGTTGGTAGATTTGTAATGCCATTGTACAATGTTTCACATGCAATTCATAAAATTACATTATAGAATTATATACAGTTACAAAAAAGTGTTCCTAGAGTAGCACTACTTGATTACTGCAACTTAGTGGGTCCCTTTTGCTCTGAAACCCCACATATTTATATTGACTGTGTTCTCAACCCACATCATCCTGTGAATACACTGCAGGTGCAGAGGGTAATAAGTATAGCTATTCTAATCTAGACAAAATTCTAAAACATGTAAACACTAACAAGACTTTTAAGTAATTTTATTCCCCTCATTTTTATCAAAGTAAATTCATACACGTACACAACACATGCCCTACCTTAAGAATTTGTCCTCCTTCTGGATATCTTCTTAATATGTCCTTGAGAAAATCAACAAGTGGTGGAGTTGTTTGACCAAATCTACCTAAAATAAAAATCCCATGGCCTGTTACCAATGTGTTATTTGATTCCAAGACACAGTAAAATTCTACAAGTTAAAACTTCATGTTTTACTGCAGCTCTCGGTTATGAAACTCTACGTAATAAACAGATTCAGTAGAGAGTAAAGCAGATTCTGCCCTGGCTGGTGTGGCTCAGTTGGTTGGAACATCATCCTGTACACCAAAAGGTTGTGGGTTCGATTCCTGGTCAGGGTACATACCTAGGTTGCTCATCCGATCCCCCGTTGACAGAGGCAACCGATCAATGCTTCTCTCTCACATTGTTGTTTCTTTCTCTCTCTCTCCCTCTCTCTCTCTCCCCCTGTCTCCTAAAAAATCAATAAAAACATTTTTCAAGTGTGGATTAAAAAAAAAAGTAAAGAAGATTCAACTTTATCTAATCTCAAGATTTTTCATTAGCTACAAATTAAGTTTTAAGAATATGTTAAATATACTAAATGTCACAAACGATTATTAATTAAAAAATAAAGAGCATGGGGGAAAGGGCTGATATTTTCTAAAACAATTGAAATAAATGGTGCTTTGCTGCAAAATTATAAGCCAGACCTAATGGTGCTGATAATGACATTCTTAATATTCTCAATCTCAACCGATGATCTGATGGTTCTGAAATTCAGCACAATCACCATCTCAATGGCTGTCCAGTCAAATACCCTTAAGCCTTTCCAAACTAGAGATTCTTAGAATTGACTGACCAGGTTTCTTTCAGATAGGTGACAGTCAAGTACAAGGAGAACGGGGGAAGGAAAGTAATTTCTCAGATGCACAGAACAACAACAAAAAAATCTGTATATAAGTAAAAAATAAGTCTGTGCTTAAGAAACAGAATCATCACTATAAATTTATTTGCATCATTTTTGCACAACTATGCACCAAGACCAAACCCCAACTGTTCCACAGACTAATATATCCCACACATTTTTATAACTCACTAACTCCATCTGCCCTTGTTTTCCTTTGGCCCTGATATCCACGCACACATTCCAATATTATACACTTTCATTTCACTTTTAAAACATAATCTTTATTCAACTAAAAAGGGCAAAATATCCTGGTAAAGTCAATGTTATACCTCCCCCTTTTAAGCCTTTTGATTGAAGGTTTACAAAAAGATGACAATTTTTGGAAGTCAGTTCTCCAATCTTGATCCAGTCAGGTAACTGAAAAAAAAAAAAATGAAATGAATAAAATGTATGAAAAGCAATATAGTTCCTAATACTGTAAATTCAAAACTTAATCATAAATTTTTTTGCACTTAAGATATAATGCTTGTTAACTGTTCTTATCAGGAATTAAGTTGCTCTGGAGAAGTGAATGTTTCAAAGAATAAAAATTTAGTAAAATTTTTTTAAAAATTTAAAAGATAGTTACTAATAGATAAAGATACACATATTTCTGCTTTAAAATAATTTAAATTTTGTATAATGAATGAGGATCATAAACAAAGTCATTCTTTTGATTAGCAGTTCCAAAGTGTATTGCTCAGAGCACAGCTCTATGAGATGTCAACAGATAGAAGACAAAAAAATGTTTTAAATTAATTGGAATAATTTGGGGTTTAGGGCATTTAACATGTTAATATGTATTGTAACTTTCTCAGAAAGGATTACATAAGCAGTATTTCACAAATTTAGCACTGATTTTTTTTTTCATTTATTTTCTAGGATATTGTTCCTAGAAATATAGTTTGGAAAACACTGCTACCCAGATGTTGCTACAATAAAGGTATGATATAAAAGGAAGGGGCAAATAAGGACTCCAAGGTCTGAAGCTGCTTTGGTCTACAACTTCCCTAAAATTGGCTTTCCTGAAAAACACCTTGATATTCATTTTCCTTTGGTGTTTGGTCTGATTCCCATAAGGGCAAGGTACAATATGTGTGATCATAAGCCACAGGAGCAGTGCCTTTTTTGGAAAATAAGGTAAATAATCCAAAGCCAGATAACCTTGTCCCCACCGGTCCACTGTTAAGTGTTGCTATGGAATGATTCCTTACAGGTCAGCAGTTTGCAAAACATTACTCAAAAGCTCACCTGAAGAACCACCATTGTACCTTTCACTTCCTTGACAAGGTGTGAAGGACATAATTTACCATGTCAAAAATTCAGTATTTCCAATTGTCTACCACCCATTTCACACTGATATCTTCCAGGATCCCTAGAGCAACTTACCAAAAGGTGACATCACTAGCTTTCCTTCCATCACTTATCACTCATCTTTTACTCTGAATCTCAATTATTAATGGCATCTTCTATCTCGTCACTTTAATTGGAAAGCTGGGGGAAAAGTCCTCTCTCTCACCAAATCACAGTCAAATTAATTACCTTCTGGGTACCAGCATGTCCCTCCCCAACTTTTCTCATAGCTAACTTGTTCTCTACTTGCAATTGTTCAGACCCTCCACATCTCAGATTTGTATAACAATCCCATCTGGTCTTCTTACTTTCTGTACATCATCTTCATTCTAGTCCCCATCTCTAACATGCAAATCTGAGTGTGTTACAATTCCCAGTTTATGAAGCACTTCCTATACATATCGCCACTGAATCTTAAAGCAAGCCTGTAAAAACTCCTTGCGCAGGAAATATGGATAAGAATAATCATAGCGGTACTGTTTTAACAACAAAAATTTAGAAACTACCCAAATTCTATGACATATTAATACAATGGAATATTACACAACAATAAAAAAATGAATTAAGTAAACTGTACATAAATTTGGGTGAATATTCATAACGTAATATTCAGTGTAAAAATCTAATTCCAGGTTTCTACATATAGAATAATACACTTCTTATAAAGTTCATAAGTAACTAAAAATAAACAGTATATTACCTAGTTTATATATTTAGGTTATACACACATGGACACTTACATACACATACACACAAACATATATATATACACACACACACACACTAGAGGCCCAGTGCACAAAAATTTGTGCACTCGGGGAGGAGGGGTGTCCCTCAGCCCGGCCTGTGCCCTCTCGCAGTCTGGGACCCCTCGGGAGATAACGACCTGCTGGCTTAGGCCTGCTCCCAGGTGGCAGAGGGCAGGCCTAATCCCTAGGTGCAGCCCCTGGTCGGGCTCAGAGCAGGGCGGATTGGGGAATTGGGGCGCCGCCCCCTGTCATGCACAGAGCAGGGTGGATTGGGAGGTTGCGATGCCACCCTCAGTCACGCTCAGGGTAGGGCCGATTGGGGGTTTGGGGCACCGCCCCCTGTCACACTCAAGGCAGGGTCGATGGGGAGGTTGCGGCGCCACCCCCTGTCATGCACAGAGCAGGAACCATCAGGGGGTTGGGGCACTTCACCCTGTCACTCACAGAGCAGGGCCAATCAGGGGGTTGGGGAGCTCCCCCCTGTCATGCACAGAGCAGGGCCCATCAGGGGGTTGGGGAGCTCCCCCCTGTCACGCACAGAGCAGGGCGGATCAGGGGGTTGGGGCGCCGCCACTGTCACACTCAGGGCAGGGCCGATGGGGAGGTTATGGCTCTACCCCATCACACACAGAGCAGGGCCTGTGGGGTGGGGGTGTTGGGGCGCCACACTCTGTCACACACAGAACCGCAGGGCGATCAGGAGGTTGGGGAGCTCCCCCCTATCAGGCACAGAGCAGGGCTGATCAGGGGGTTGGGGCGTCTTCCCCTGTCACAACAGAGCAGGGCCGATAGAGAGGTTGTGGCCCCGCCCCCTGTCACACACAGAGCCACAGGGCGATCAGGGGGTTTGGGCCACTCTCACACTCAGACTAGGACCACATTAGTAAAAACAGATGTAACTGGCTATGTGAGTTTGACAATGAATGCTTTTGGCAGATTGTTATCAGTGACCTATTTACAAGGAAGTGATTCTCCCAAAGAGAAAGCAAGCAGCAAAGATAACTTGAGCAGTGCTATCTGTTTTCTCCCCTGGAGAGTGCCAAGATTTGGGGATTTTGCTTGGGCCTCATTCTTTTTTGGACCTTAATTGCTCCAACCAAGCAAAAAGCAGCATTGGTCCTTATTCACCTCCAGAGGCAATAAGACCTTAATAGTAGTCCATTTCAGCCTGGCCAGTATAGCTCAATCCTTAAGCATCAATCTACAAGCCAGGAGGCACATGCCCAGATTGTGGGCTCAATTCCCAGGGTGGGCGTACAGGAGGCAGCCAATTAATGATTCTCTCTCATCATTGATGTTTCTCTCTCTGTCTTCCTTCCTCTCTGAAATCAATAAAAAAAATACATTTCAAAAAAAGTAGTCCACTTCAGTCTTTATATTTGTCTTTAAAACAGTGATTATAAAATAATTTTAACATCTGGATTTCTGCCCATACCAGCTTCACCCTCCCTTAAAAACCTCCGAGATGCTCATTTTCATTTATTATGAAACAGTAACTTCAAATTATTAAGCAAACAATACAATTTTAATTGTAATCTGGATCTCCCAACACTTTTTCCTTTGTTTAGTTGTCAAGGACACAAGGAGGTTTTCAAGATTTAAAAGCTGACAGGGAGGACATTTTTAATCAAAAGAGAAGAAAGTGAAGTGATACTTCAAACCTGGCTTGAGACTCAAACACATTTGGTATGGATCAGGAAAATGGACCAGAAAGATGCACAGCTATAAAGAATAGCTTCAGTCTCTGCATGGGACAGGAGGTAAAGAACTGACAAATGCCACTTCCAGGCCAGGAAAAGCAAAAGAAACAAGTAAAAGAGGATTCTAGGTGACCCAGAAAGACTAAGGAATAAGTGCCTACTGCTAACTATGTCCAATACCAACCAAAACCAGTGGGTGACAAGGAGTTGTCAACAGCTTTTGTTTCCTGCCTACCTTAAAATATTAGAATTCTTGCCAATAATTCAAATCTAAAAGGTTATGAACAGCATTAAATTAAATAGGAAATAAAACCACCTCTGTGAAAGATGTGCTTCTATAAAGGTGACCTTTAATGGCACATGTTAGCATTACCAAGTTCATCAGTTTGGTAAAAGTCACAAGCCTATCTCCTCTGAATCAGGAGGGAATTGTGCCCTCTGCTTGTTTTCTGGGGGAGCTCCATCCTTGACATTCAAGTTCATTTTTAACGGTTTAAGCTCTTCTCTATTTTAAAGAACTTCACATTTAACTTTTTTATTTATTGACACCCTGAAAGATTCTCTATGGTGTGGCAGGTTAACAAGTCCAGACTTTGGGATCAGACAGATCTGGGTTCCAATCCTAGTTTGATACTTCTCTCTAAATCTTGGCTTCACTAGTCTACAAAATGGAGTAGTAATAATGAACTCATGAGCTTGTTTTCACTAGTGAGATGATATATATATACAAAATATCTAGAACAGTGTGTGGAACACAGTCAGTAGCTCAATAAATATTAATAATATTCCCAATGTATTTACAAAGTACAGAAAGAGAAATGTGCTGAAAAAGTTACTTCCCAAAAGCTATCCCTTGGGCTTCAGATCCACATCTGCCTGTTGAATATCACTGTAGTCTAGACTCTTACATAACAGAGATCTTAGAATTGGTTAGAATTCGTTTATCCCATTCCCATTGGAAACAGGAAAGCAGATTCTAACGTGGTAATTAATTTAGCCTCTGTTACCCACTGGCAGTAGGATCTATCTACGTCACCTACCTCTTTGTGCATTTGCCTACATATCTCTTTTATGTCCTGCCACCAGCTGAACCATATACAAAAGCAAACTGGTTACCACCTTTCCTCCAAAATTAGGTATCTTCTGTACTTGTTTATCTCTGCTGAACTGAACCATTATTTTCCTGATCTCATTCAAGGCTTCTGAAGATCCTTGGCAAGGCCTTCTGCCTTATTCTACATCTCACCCCCTTCTCCACACTGCCCCCCCCCACCCCCATTTGGTACCAAACTGCCATAATTTTATATTTTTCAAATTCTCCTATGCATCCTTTCCTTTCAGTGTTACCTGTACAATCATAGTCTAGAACCTCACTACCTCATTATTAGCACAGGTTTCCTAATTGGACCCTCTCCACCAACCACTCACTCAATCTGAAACCTCTACACGTCACTGAAATGTTTACCATCCCATACCAATACTTTGCAGACACCTACAAATACATTTCTAATGGCAAGACTGAGCCACAACTGAGCCTTTGGTTATAACCACATCTAGGGGACAAATGGGCAAAGCAGAGCCAGAGGAGTAACCAAAGAAGTGGGTATAGAACCAGCAGAGTATACAAGGGAAGGTTAAAAGATGGGAGTAGGCGCAGAAAAAGAAGTGAGAATGATGAGCTTTGTTCCTCAATTCCATCCAAAGTCCTCAAGTCACTGTCTGCATACCAACTATGGTTGGGGAACTGGAAAAGAGGGCCAATCCATGGAGCAACATAAGAACAGGTTAACAGGAAATCTGGGTCTAAGTGGGCAAGTGACTAGTGAGTGGACCCAGGTACTCAGAAGGTCAAGATTACATTGAGGGATTAAAATCACAGGTACCAAGCACTTCACCAATATTTATACTAGACTAGAGGCCCGGTGCATGAAATCGTGCATTGGTAGGGTCCTAGGCCTGGCCGGCAATTAGGGCCGATCTGTGGGCGACCAGTGGGGTGATGGGGGGGGGCCCCACTGACACCGGCCTTGGCTGGGGCCTGCAGGCTGGGGGCAGCTCCTGTGTTGAGCATCTGCCACCTAGTGGTCAGTGCACATCAGAGCGACCAGTTGTACACCAGTCATTCTGCCGTTCAGTCGATTTGCATATTAGGCTTTTATTATATAGGACTAGAGGCCCAGTGTAGGAAAATTTGTGCACTTGGAGGGGGGGCCCTGTGCCCTCTCGCAGTCTGGGGATGTCCTACTGACAGCTTAGGGCCACTCCCTGTGGAGAGCAGGCCCAAGCCTCTGTGGGAGGCGACTGGGCGGGCTGATCAGGGGACAGCACCAGCTGGTGAGCAGCTACCCCTGCCTCCTCAATCACCCCTCTGCCGCTGGTTGCCGCTGCCCCCCCCAATCGCCGTCCCCTCTCTCTGCCCGCTGGCACGCGCCTTGGCTGGCGCCGCCTGCTCACCAGCCCCGCCCCCAGCCGACCTGCCATTCTGCTGTTCGGTCAATTGTAAGGAAATCTAATACTAAAAATGGCATTCTCTATGGCTTAAGTATTCCCTGTGTATTTGTTCAACTCTTTGTCACCTCCTTTAAATCCTGAAAATGATGTGGGGTGTTTTTTATCATAGAAAAAAAATAAAGTGAAGATATTTATTAGGATAAATGTTAATTTTCAGCAATATGTCTCCATGTAACTCTTCCCTTAAGTAGTTTCACCAACCTTAAAGGATACATTCAACAATATGAAATATTCCTATTTTCCAAAGTTTGATCTGCTAAATTATTCATTTATATCTTAGAAGTTTTAATATAAAAGCACTCCTCAAACTAATAGCTTCTACATGAAAGTATCTGAAGATCCTTTCAGTCTAAACTTTTGTGATTCAAAACTGGGGGGTAACTTCTAAGCTGTAAAAAGGTTAAGATATCTACCAATGTTAAATGTATAACAGAAAAAATAAGTACTGTAATGATTAAGTTACTTCAATGATGATGTCTCTAAACACGGAAACAACAAAAATCCTCTGGTTATAATGCTCATCAAAAAAGTATCTTGCCCAGCCAGTGTGCCTCAGTGGCTGAGCCTGGACCTATGACTGGATTCCCGGTCAGGGTACAGCCCAGGTTGCAGGCTGGGACCAAGTGTGGGGCGTGCAGGAGGCGGCCAATCAATGATTCTCTCATCATTGATGTTTCTATCTCTCTCCCCCCTCTACCTTCCCCTCTAAAATCAATAAAAATATATTTTTTAAAAATAAGTATCTTAATTTCAGGAAGTGAAGATTCAGACAAAATGGAGGAGGGGGACTGCAAAGTTGAAATGGTAAATCAATAAAAGTTACCGTGAGAGGAACACACGTGTCATTTTGCTCACATTATTTGCGAAGCATTCTTTCCAGGGCGACCACTTGATCTGCCTTCCACGTCCCAAGAATAAACCCATTCAGTGTCACTATCAACTAGCGAATTGATGTGCTACACCCTCCGCACACAGCAGGCCCGTCCTCCCCCGGGGAGAGGAGAGGGGACGGGCATACCTCCCGGTCGCCGAGCCACAGCCGCTGCTCCGACACGGGGAAGCCCGTCTCCGCCGCGATGCTCTCCTTGACGTCGCGCGCGGTCCAGGACTCCAGAGCGGCCACGGTCCTGCAGCCCACGCAGCCGGGAAGGACGGTCACCCGCAGCCGCCTGTGCGAAAGGCAAAGGGATTCAGTGGGGGCCTCATGGGGGGCCGCGCCCGCCCAGCGCGCCCTCTCTCCCGGGCTCGGTGGCAGGCACGCTCGCGGCCCAGCTCCGGGCCGGGCGGGGTTACCTGCCCCCCATCGTCTGCGTCCCCGCCGAGGGCCCGCGTCCGCCCCAGCGCGGGAGCCTGGTCACAGCCGGCCCTTGCGCGCCGAGAGGCCGGGCGCGGGCCCGGAAGGCTGGATCCTCATCCGTAGACAGGCGCCGCCCGGCCGCGCTCAGCCGCAGTCCCGGGGCGGCAGCCAGAGCCGAGCGGAATCGCCAGAGGAAGCCGTGGCCCCGCGGGAGGAGCACACGGAGGCGGCGGCGGCGCGCTCCCGGGCGGCAAGGGCCTTGGAGACGCCGCCCACGGGCACGCGCCCGCCCGCCCTCCCGCGAGGACCGTTAGCCGAGCCTCCGCCCCGCCCCGCCCCGCCTGTAGCAGCGCGGGTGCCCGGACAGCCTTAAACACGAACTTACGTGGAGCTGTGCGTTTAGAGATGTGTATTCTCCCTGGCGGAGTTCAACAGTTATATGAAATGCAGAACTAGCGCCTACTGTCCTCCAACTCTAACGACTTTTAATCTCTGGAAGCATCTCCAAGTAAGATGTAAAGGAGGGGAGCGTTGTGATTGCAGAACACAAGTGTCTTCCATGGCCCTAGCCGGTTTGGCTCAGTAAATAGAGCCCCGGACTGAAGGGCCCTGGGTTTGATTCAGGTCAAGGGCACATGCCTGCGTTGCAGGCTCGATCCCCAGTAGGGGGCGTGCAGGAGGCAGCTGATCAATAATTCTCTCTCATCACTGATGTTTCTATCTCTCCCTCTCCCTTCCTCTCCGAAATCAATAAAAATATATTAATAAAAAAAATCTTCCATGGTTTCATTTCCTGTTAGTTTTTAAGGCCCAAAAGTAGGGTCAATGACTCAGTTTGCTGAAGAAAGGAGTGCCAGAAGGAAAGTAATAGATGAGACTAAACATCCTATGACATAAAAAATATACGTGATTTATTTTAGCAATATTATCTTATACTATCAGCACCCTAAGTTTTTCTATCACACTTGCAAGCTCTTTGAAATCAGAAATTTGAGCCTTAGAGTTTATGGATCGCCCCAGAGTAACTAACGTTGCTTTGTAATTTGGAAGTGTATGTGGTTTGATGAAGCTTCTGAAAATGTCCTTTCCTCTGGCTTATTTCTCATAGGTATGAATGACACACATTGCAAAAAAAAAAATTGCAACATCTATTAAAACAATTCAAAGGCTGTGTTGTGAACAAGTAAATTTGTGTTCTTCTTGTTTGAATACCTTAAATAGAATTAAATTTTAGTGTTTACCCCCAAATGGTATTAATTACTACTGGTTTTCAATTCCCTCTTCTCACCCACCTCCACAAAAAATATTACTTGGAATTCATTATCAGTAATAAATATACAGAATGCTCCTACAGTGTTCATCCCTTTCTTCTAAACATGTTTAAAAGGAAGAGTGCTTTAAGTCATGCAGGTCTTTCCTACTTAGAACAAATAAGCACATTAAATCAATAAAAGAATATACTATTTCAACAAAAATATCAGGCCAGAAAACCTCATGAACAAATATTTACTTCTTTAATCAGACAAGACTGCACAAACAAATGCATTAGAATATCAACAAGTGGAAAGAATATGAACTGTCACTCCTTGCTATAGCATCAACAGCATACCTACCCCAGCACAAATCTTTCACACCTAACTCCTAAGACAATCCCCAGATCTACTTGCTTCCTTATTCACTCTCCTTGGATATGAATAAGGCCCTAGCTTTCCCATCACTCTTAGGGACAAAAAAACATAGGTGTTGAGCTGAAGACTTGAGAGACCAAGAAATGACTTTAATGGAGAGGATTTCACAAGAAGCAAATTTGGTTGGGGAAGGAGGCTGATCATAAGAAGTTTGAACATCTAGAATTCAAAGTATACTCAGGGTTCATTTTGAAGGGTTAGTTGGCATGGGAACTACAAATCTGGAGCTCAGGAGGGATCCAAAGCTAAAGAAATAGATTCAGCAATCAATTGTTTAATCATTCAGGTAATATTTATTAAACCTTTCCTGTGTCCCAGATGGATACATTTTTAAATGATAAGAACACAACACGAACAAAGCAAAGTCCCCTATCTCACGCTTACACACTAGGGAAGAAAGACACCTATAAACAAATGGACCAATAATATATCAGTTCATCGTATGGAGCCAAGCAGGAAAAGTGCTATTTAAGAAGGGACTATATCTCAAGAAACCAGAAGCACCAATCAGAAAGGATATATGCACCCCTATGTTCATAACAGTACAATTTACCATAGCTAAGATTTGGAAACAGCCTAAGTGCCCATCAGCAGATGAGTGGATTAAAAAAACTATGGTACATCTACACAATGGAATACTACTCTGCTATAAAAAGAAGAAACTTTTACTATTTGCAACAGCATGGATGGACCTGGAGAGCATAATGCTAAGCAAAATAAGCCAGTCAGAGAAAGATAAATATCACATGATCTCACTCATATGTGGGATATATAATGATCAACATAAACTGATGAACAAAAATAGATCCAGAGACAAGGTAGCACTGAACAGAGTGTCCAGCCTCAGAGAGAAGGCAGGGGAGGGGGGGTTAGGGATCAACCAAAGGACTTGTATGCAAGCATATTAGCATAACCAATGGACACAGACACTGGGGCAGTGGGGCTTGCCCTCAGGGGTGGGAGTGGCCAGGGGGAGAGTCAATCAGGGAAAAGGGAGACATGTGTAATACTTTAAACAATAAAAGGGGGGGGGCAGAGGGGGTAGTTGGGGCAGGCCAAGGTAAGAGAGTAAAGGAGCTAGAACTCTTTTCTAAGAAGTTACATTTGAACAGAGGCCTGAATGAAACACAGGAAGATGAAATTACCCAGAAAGAGCTTATATGAGAAGAAACAGGGCAGAGCAACTGGTATAGTTCATGCTTCCATCATCTTTGACCTGAATTTGGTACCATCGCCTCTTACTTGTTCTCCATACTCTACTTATCCCTTCTACAATCCATTCCCCAACCCTCCACAAAATCAAATTTGGAATTGGTGTATGTTTTGTTTACTATGGCTTCCCAGAGCCAGGAAGAAGCCCTAATGTAGAATAGGTGCTCAGTAAATAGAAAGGAAGAAAGAGAGAGAGGGACAGAGGGAAGCAGGGACAGAGGGAAGAAGGGAGAGGGGGAGGAGGGAGAAAAGAAGGAATGAATAAATATCTGGAAAATATAGAAAAGTAAAAAGAAGCTCTAATGCTTCACAGATAAGAAAAAGCTAAAGGAGTTCATTACCACAAAACCAGCATTATATGAAATGCTGGAAGGTATTCTTTAGGAAGAGGAAGAAGAAAAAGGAACTCTTACCATTTGCCACAGCATGGATGGAACTGGAGAGCGGATAAATACCACATGATCTCACTCATTTGTGGAATATAATGAACAACATAAACTGATGAACAAGGACTGATCCAGAGACAGAGAGGCATTGATTGGACTGTCAGGCCTTGGAGGGAAGGTAGGGGAGGGTGGGGGTAAGGGGGAAAGATCAACCAAAGGACTTATATGCAAGCATATAGGCCTAACCAATGGACACGGACAACGGGGGGAGGGGGGGGAGGGCATGAGCGGGGGGGGGGGGGTAGGGGGTAACGTGGAGATAAGGACACATATGTAATATCTTAATAGCTCTAACATTATTTATAATTCTAACACCACAATACAAAAAAAACACTTTTATAAATTGACATTAATAAGTTTTTTTTAATATAATGCAATTATACTATGGGTACATAGTATTTTCAGCATCATTATCACTGTAGAAATCTCATTTCTAATAACTGCCTACTTTTCCATTGAGAAGAAATATCTTAGGCTGCTTAACCCTATTGAAACTTACATGAGTATTTTAATTTTTCAAAAGTTCACAAACTTCAGTAAATATCTTTGTTCATGAACTTTTACCACTATTTAGGTTAAGAAGAAAGTTTGCAAAATTTTTAAGAAATGTTTGGCTGAGCCTTGATCCAATCTTCAGGAGCATATTATGAAACACTTAACAGCAAGAAGCCAAAACATCGGTCCCTTTTTTTAGAGTGAGTCCAAACTCAGTTAGAAATGAAGAGTCTATCCAACCACCTTTTGAGCCTATTTCAGTTGTAGAGATGGGCAAAGAAAATTGTTTTATTGCACTATTTCAGTTGTAGAGATGGGCAAAGAAAATTGTTTTATTGCACTATTTCAGTTGTAGAGATGGGCAAAGAAAATTGTTTTATTGCACAAGCTGGCCTCAACACAATAGAAGCAGAAAACAATGTTATTCTTTCTCATGACATTTGTTTTAACTTGCCTTTCTTTCCATTTTCCTGGATGACATATCCGACATAGCATGGGGCCTAGCTTTCTCACCACTCCCAAGAGATAAAAATATTCCAGTCCCTTCCAATCCCTACAATGGACTCATTTTTGTATTTGTAAAACCTATCTAAGGTAATAATAAAATGCCAGTTCAACCCAATGTAAAAATTCTTTAATCATAATTGGGCTGCCTTTATTCTGATCCATTCTCAGACCCACACATCATATCAACGGCAGTCAGGAAGCACAGATCAAGGCTGAGAGTTAACTTCCCCTGAAACAATATTTCATGATTTTATGAAATGGACTGTGACTAATAGCATGTCTTGGATCATACAGAAACAATAATTTGTCCCTTCTGAAGAATGTTTGCCAGTGATGTAAAGACCAAAGTCTATCAAACTGTTATTCCTTTGTTTAATAAGTCAGCACAAGGCGTTTATCTTGAAAATAAAATATAAGGATATTGTATGCATGCTATTCAGTGAAATCCTAAAGAATGAATTAAAACGATAAGCCAAGGAGAGAAAGGAAAAAGATCTCCAAGGGAGAGAAAACAGCACCTGCAAAATCATGGTGTCAAAAAATTGCTGTAAAGCTGAGGATAAAATTCATGTAAAGGCATAGAAAACATGATTTTAGAGGAGTCTGCAGGAATATGGTCATGAAGTTTCCTTTATGCCACATATGGAGTTACTTAAAGGGGCTAAGGAGCCACTTCCAGATTTTAATTAGGTAGGTGATCAGAATTACATTATACAAAGAATCCTCAGGTGGCAGGACTGAAGATGACTTGGAAGGAGACAAGACTTAAAAATAGAAACAAGAACAAGAAAAAATGTTATCTGTGGGATTAAGTTAAAAGCTTTAAGAAAGAAATTCACAGTGCCAAGTATCACATAGGTAAAGTGCCCACAGGATTTGACCATTGACCACTAGTAGACCGTTATTGAGTTAGTTCTGTGCTCCAGAACCTACAAGAATTTCCCAATGACTGTAGGATCAAGTTCAATTTATTCCGTATAGCATTCAAGACCCATTACAATTTAGCCCCAGGCAGCCTTGTCAGATTCTTCTGAGGTCACCCCACCAACCATAATACAATCTGTCGCCATGAACAGTTTAAAATATGTAACATTTATGGAGTGCTTCCTATGTGCCATGCACCCTACTAAAAGCCTTATATGATTTAGCTCATTTGATCTTCTCAACAACCCCTCCAAGTACATAAAACCTCAATTTTCAGGTAGGGAAAATGAAACTAAACACCTTCCTTATAGTTCCACAGCTATAATTGGGAGAGCCCAAGTTTAAACTCCAAAGCCCAAGCACTATTAAATATTAAACTACAATATTTATAAAATACAACAACTTCATATTGCTTTAGCTATCCCCATGTACTGTACCTGCCTTGTCCTCATCTACCTGTGGTCCTCTTCTTATCACTCTTCATCTGATAAATCCTGAAGTACCAATCCCTGAATCACCACTTCCCCAGGTTCCTCAAGTCTTCCAGGTGCCATTCTCTATATAACTTCTACATTGTATATTTACATTAGTATTATAGCATGTATCACATTTTATTAATTATAATTGATGTTTATTCATTGCAATGGGAGCCCTTTGCATTCCTCTTTGCATCTTAAGAGCCTAGCATAGAGTAATATTGAATAAATGTTACTAAGATTTTTAAAGGAAGACTAGCTCTTCAACCAGAAATGCTGGTGGCCCAGGCAGATTTTATCCACAAACCACATTCAATCAGCAATCAGTCAGATAAATGACACAACATTCCTCCCTTTATGCTAAATAGACATGATTGCTTAACTTTTATTTTTAGTTACATTAAACATGCTTTGGGAAATGAAGTCATATTTCAGAAATAACATTCCTGCACTTTCTACGAAAGAGGGCATTATGCATTCCCTAAAGTGCTGTAATAGTTACGAGAAGATTGCATTGTACAAAATTTACATGATGCTTTTGAATCTACTGTTAATTTTAATGAGAAATAGTTGTTTGGTTGCCAGAAATCCAAGATTATTTAAAATAGCTTTGCCATAGCAAAATTAACCAGAAGGGCCTTGTGTAGTCATGCTGTCAGATATCAGCTGAGTAATCTAAAGGGACCTGGATATTATAAAGGTGACACATCTTGAGTTGTATTAGCCACGTCAGGGAATAATAAAACCACATATGGTTTTTAAATTCCTTTTCCATTTATAATGACCTGTGATTAAGCATTGTCTCTTGGAACATTTTATAGAAAATACAGAGACAGAGTGGACTGGCTATAAAATATGTACATTAAAATAAATTTATTTTATGCTAATAACTAGAATGTCAGACTAGACACAATAGTAGGAAACTTATGACAAAAACCTATAAAACATTGTAACATAAAATTGATTACATTGAACATAAAAAAATATTATAAGCAACAAATACCATAAAACATTTCCTTTTTCTGTTTCTTCCAACTCTTGTAATTATTCCAGTCAGTTAATTTTTATGTTTTGTCCTTTACTTTCCTAAGTTGTTCCTCACTTTCTGCCTGTCTCCATTATCTGTCCCTTGTGTGATGATGACTTGAGAAAATGAGCCCCCAGTTGTCCCACCTACCAGTTGTGTGGGTTGTCACTGCTCCAAGCTCACTTTCTTACTTACTTAGCTAGATTGATAACACCTTCCTCCTAGGGTTATTGTCAGGTGAAATGGGGCTGTCCTTGATTTAGGAGGTGCTTATTTATTCATAGGACAAAAATGTGTAGCACTCACTATACACTGGGTACTGATATCATGATAAAGGAATAGTTCGTATCTAGGGGAGTGTTATAAGAATTACAAGATGGCAGCCCCATACTCTTTTCTTCTCACACTCAATTCCTTTCTTCATCCTTCTTTATTTTGGCATCTGAATAGTCAAGATCAATGCCAGAAAAAATAAGAATCAGGCAAAAGGTGTCTTGGATACTCCTAAACCCCTTTATCTCAAATTCACCTCCTTTTTCTGATGTGTACTCCCCTTTTCTCCAGCTCTGTTGAGTTCAGTAAGCGTTAACTGTGCATAGTCTATGTGCAGGCATACTGCTGGGGTGCTCAGAAATAAAAGATAATGGTAATAATAACAACCCCACTGCCCATATGGAGCTCAAAGAATGGAACAATACACAAATATAATAAACATAATTTCAACATAAAAAGGAAAGTGCTAAAATAAAGAAAACCTACCTAAGTCATTAGTTACTATAAATGCCAAAATGCCGTCTTCCGTTAACAGAGCTTTCCTGGACCAGCATCATGGCTTCGTGTCCCAGTCTGGGAAGAGAGTGCATTCCTGGTTGATTTTATATCTGGAATGAAATCTGGTTTTTCTTTTCTTCCCTCATTATCTTTATTCCTAAGCATAATGCAGGGTTTAGCTCCCAGCCAGATCTATCATGTTGTTATTGAATCTACTTCCCATCTAGGCCACACTTCAGTTCCTCTACATTTTCGAAAAGTAGCCCTGGTATTCTTTTCTTGTGTATTTTTCACATGTCTCTCATGTGTTTACACAGATTTTATTTTTCTTTTCACCTCTTTAGACCTTCACCAACAACATGTTGAATCCTTTCATATCCCCTATTATTTTTAATTCCCAGATAAATCTTCAAAGGAGACATCATTAGCCACAATTATAAGTCAGGCTTCAGGATCCAGAAAGAAAAATAATTTGTCTGAGATTTCCTTCCAAATGCAAGTATCAAGATTGGCACCCAGGTGTCCCTTCAATTTCCCTTATTCTGTGTTGTTCTCCAGAATTGAAGAGAAGGGGAAACACTTTGCTTGAGATTCTAAAAATTATGCACTGTCAGCATGCCTTAGGGACAAAGGTGTCCTAAGTTCTCTCCTAAGAGCTAATTACAATCTTGTATTTTAAAGCATGTGGCAATTTTATAGTCTGGCTGGATATAGGCAGGATGTAAGGCCCTCTCCCCCAACACTAGAAAACACTTCTAAATGTATGTGATAAATATACAAGTATGAATTACAGAATAGAAATACAGATGTTCAACAAAAAAGTAAGAGATTTTATAATTAACTACTTCTACTTAGTTAATTATAACCAATTGATTTACTTGTTTAAAAATATACTCTCTGGAAGAACCAAGATGGTGGCATAGGTAAACACCTGTACTGGCTGCCTCTCACAACCACATCAAAACTACAACTAAAAGACAAAACATCTATCATCCAAAACCATGGGAAATCTGGCTGAGTGGAAATTCTACAACTAGAAGGAAAGAAAAAAGTGCATTGAGACGGTTAGGAGGTGTGGAGGGGCGGAGGGGCATGGGGCGGAGGGACAGAGGCGCACACAAAATGGGCTGGCAAATGGGTGCGCTTGTTTTTTGGTGTTTTTTTTTTCAATCGGGAGAGAGATACAAGCTCCTGATTGCTCTGAACTCCAGTTCTGGGCGAGACTCTGGGGACCCAGGCTCATACGGGGAGAAACTGGACTGTCTGTCATGGGGCCAGAACTCGAGGGCAGCTTTCTCTCAGAGGTGCTCGCAGCGATCATTGTTTCTGCACAGGGGCGCGAGTCACGGAGATGCAGAGACCTCTCCAATACAGGGCTGACTGGCAGCCATTGCTGTTTGCTCTGCCCTGATGATTCTCGGAGACCCCGCCCCACCCAATTTACAACCCCACCCAAGCTGTGTACAGTGGCTTTTGCATATGAATGGCCTGTGCTTTCACAGCATAAAACCTAACAAACTGCAGCTGGGTCAGAGAGCTCAAAAGCTTCCAAAAGAAGGCCCAAGGCTCAGCAGCAGCAGCCTGTCTTGCTTCACAGCTGGGCTTCATCTGGGCATTTCCAAAACCCAAACAAAGAGGAGGAATCTGCAGATCTCTCTGTAGCTACTGCTGGGTGGCCTCATGCAGTGGCTGACTTAGCACCTCCTTGGAGATCCAAGAGCCAATGTACCCATTGGTCCGTGTAAGATCATACCAGATTACAACACTTCACATCCATAAGCGACACGCTCAAGGGGCAGACCCAGTGAGCACCAAAGCCCCACTGAAGCAAGTCCTGCCCCATAAGGGTGTCTCCAGCACAGCAGTTCCTCCATTACAGACACGGCTGGTCCTCACAGCCAATTGGCCTGGAGGTCAATTCCTCCCAGTGATACCAATAGCGATCAAGGCTTAACTACAACAGGACTGTGCACCCAACCCACAAAGGGGTGCACCAAGAGTGTCCACCTCAGATGATTGGGGAGGCTGAGCCACTGGGCCCTATAGGACACCTACCACACAAAGCCACTCTATCAACACAGGGAAGCAGTCAAAATGCGGAGACAAAGAAACAAGACACAAATGAAATAAATGGATGAAAGCAAAATACTGGATATAGAGTTCAAAACCACGGTTATAAGGTTACTCAAGAATCTTCTAGAAACCTCTGAGAAATACAGTGAGACCCTCACGGGTATGAAAAAGGACCAATCAGAAATTAAGCATACATTGACTGAAATAAAGAATAATATACAGAGATCCAACAGCAGACTAGAGAATTCCAAGAATCAAGTCAAAGATTTGAAATACGAAGAAGCAAAAAAACACCCAACCGGAAAAACTAAAAGCAAAAAGAATTAAAAAATATGAAGATAGTTTAAGAAGCCTCTGAGACAACTTCAAGCATACCAACATCCGAATCATGGGGGTGCCAGAAGAAGAGAGAGAGCAAGATATTGAAACCTATTTGAAGAAATAATGACAGAAAACTTTCCCTACCTGGTGAAAGAAATAGACTTACAAGTCCAGGATGTGCAGAGAACCACAAACAAGAGGAATCCAAACAGGACCACACCAAGACACATCATAATTAAAATGCCAAGAGCAAAAGACAAAGAGAGAATCTTAAAAGCAGCAAGAGAAAAATAGTTAGTTACCTACAAGGGAGTACCCATACGACTGTCAGCTGATTTCTCAACAGAAACTATGCAGGCCAGAAGAGAGTGGCAAGAAATATTCAAAGTGATGAATACCAAGAACCTACAACCAAGATTACTCTACCCAGCAAAGCTATCATTTAGAATTGAAGGTCGTATAAAGAGCTCCACAGACAAGAAAAAGCTAAAGGAGTTCATCACCACCAAACCAGTATTATATGAAATACTGAAGGGTATGCTTTAAGAAGGGGAAGAAGAAGAAAAAGGTAAAGATAAAAATTATGAACAACAAAGTGACAACAAATACATATCTATCAACAAGTGAATCTAAAAATCAAGTGAATAAAAAATCTAATGAACAGAATAAACTGGTGAATATAATAGAATCAGGGGCATAGAAAGGGAGTGGACTGATAATTCTCAGGGGGACGGGGGTGTGGGGAGTGCGGGAAGAGATTGGACAAAAATCTTACACCTATGGATGAGGACAGTGGGGGGGGGTAAAGGCATGGGGTGGGGTGCGAACCAGGTGGAGGGGAGTAATGGGGGGGGGGAAAGAGGAACATCTGTAATAATCTGAACAATAAATATTTATTAATATATATATATATATATACACACTCTCTTTTAAATAGTTCAAAATGGTGTCTCAGACTGAATCCTTAGACCATAATGTGATTAAACTAACATCTTCTGATCAGAAGTATTTTTTAATTATGAGCAAATGGAATCTTATTTATTTTTAATATTTCTTGCTTATAGTCACTAAATATTTTTAAAATATTTAAAAAACATACTCATGTATCCCATTTCTAAATATCTGAACTTGAAGTGATATTGTCAATGAATGGTTCAAAGGGTGATCATTATTTTGTCTCTGTACAGAGCCAATGCCACAATAACTTGGACATATGAGTCATAGAAACCCTGCCCAAAAGTTACAGATCTGTGAATTTGTGAAAAATAGCACTTTTTAAAAAACTTTATATTAAAGGAAAAGCATGCTATGGTCTTCTTCACATGGAAGGATTTATGAATGGTTGTACGCATTTGCTGTCTTGCAGAACAATTATCCTAGTTGGCAGGCAACCTCTAATGGAGGGAACACAAAGAAAATGTTAGTTAGAAATAGGTAAAGAAAGCTTTTAATGGAAAACTGGGAATGAATCCATTAAAAAAAAAAAAAAAAAAAAAGCCCTGGATTTTCCATGAGTGCTATAATTCAATACAAACTTCATCTGTTAAAATCCTATAGTTTTTTAATTTCCTAAGCTTCTTTAAATTTTCTCCTGATATGATTTCATTGAATTAATTAGTTATAAAATGGTAAAAAGAAGATGTCTATTTACTCACTGCTTATAAAAATATTTCTGAAGCTGTGTCATGAGAGACCACTCTGATCACATATGTGGGATCCCCTATGTATGTATATAAACTCATTGCATTCTCTCAATTCACAGAACAAGGAGGAAAGATGGGGCTCCATTTGACTCACTGGAAAAAAATTATTTCTGAAGCTTCAAGGTAAAAATTTTTAAATAGAGAGAGCACATAAGTTTCAAATGTACATTTTTTTCAGAATATGCCCAAATCTAAATCTAAACAAATCATTTGATTGTTCACTATTTCTATAATCTTTATAAATATAATAGGTAAGTAATCTATATTAAAAACTCATCAATTAGCCCTGGCCAGTGTGGTTCAGTTGGCTGAGCATGATTACCAGTGAATTTCCCCGTCAGGGCACATGCCCAGGTTCTGGGTTTCATCCAAGTCAGGGTGCATGCATGAGGCAACTGACTGATGTTTCTCTCTCACATCAATGTTTCTCTCTCCCTCTCCCTTCTTCTCTCTTTAAAATCAAATCAAAACATATTTTTTTAAAAAACCTCTATTGGTAAACTACTGTATTTTTCCATGTATAAGACGCCCCCCACTTTTCCAACCCCAAATTAAGAAATCAATATTTTAAACATTTTGCTAGTTTTCCTCTTAAGGCCTTCTTCTTTTTTGGCATCTTAAGGAGTCATTCTTCCTGTTTTCTCCACTGTCTGATCATACATTCAATGGGAGGAGGTCCAAATTGTCTCTCTGCAGCTCTATTTCCATGCTCTTTTGCATAGTTGATCACATTCAGTTTGAATTTTGCAGAGTAAGACAATTGGTTACCGGTTTTTATTTTTTTATTTTTTGACATCTTTATGGGCTCAGAATGCTTAGGTCCCTGTTGCATCTGCGCACTCTTCCACCTCCACCTCCAATTGCAGCATCAGCTGACCCTCAGTAACAATAAACTCCTGATTGGAGGAAACCTGTTTGACAAGGTATATGGGCAGCTCCGCACACATGCAGCTCCCTCCTCAGCTGACTTACATGTATAAAATGCCCTTCGATTTTCAGTCTAATGATTTTAGAAAAAAATAGCATCTTATACAAGGAAAAATATGGTATTTAGAGCAAACGACTATAGTTCAGGAAATATTTTTATTTTCATTGGTAATTAAACTGTGTGTTTGTCTTTTAAGAATTTTGGTTACTTTCTTGTTTTCTAAATATTTTCCATTTTTTTGTTAAACAGTCTGCAGGTATTATAAATATAAAACAAATATTTTGAGAAAGAAATGTTGGTTATTCTCAGTAAATTGACTACTTAACACATTCAATCATGCTCAACCATGCTAAAGATCGTTTGAATCCATACTATTTCCTCTTCTTGTTCATACTGGGTCAGGTCCTTAACCTCTGTTACTAAGACCTCTAGGTCAGGGTCCCAACTGTTCTCACTGTCACAAATCCTTTCTCTCCAATCAATCCTTCATTTGCCACCGAGTTATTATATAATGTAACATAACTAAACCTCTGTCTGTCATAACAATATTCAGTATTTCAAGTTACCTACATGTTAAAGTCCAAATAGTTCAAAGTCAGACTCACCTTCCCAGCCTTGTCCCCACCCTGCCTTCCTGGACATCCCCGTTCCCCATACCCAGCTCTGCAGATGCATTTATCTCTTTGTACTTATTTTTGCACATTCTGTTTCCTCCTGCAGCATCTGCTTTCTCCTACCTATTAAACCCATTATTCATTTCTGTTGGCCCAGCTCAAATGTCACTTCAATTGTGAAACCTTCTTTTTCTACCAATACTATTTAAGAAAAAATGGGAATGGGTTCATGACATATTAAGTTTATGTCTCCTTTCTTATTCTCTCATAATACTCTGTACATCCATCCCAGGTCTTCCCACATTACATATACCATATATTTACATGGCTGTGTCCTCTCTGGAGACTGGGAACATCTTAAGAACAGGCAATAGGTCTCAGCGTCCCTTCTTCACATCTCCAGTTCATGGCACAATCCAATAAGTATTTATGGAGTGAGTAAGGACTGAGATAAATAAGCAGGTTGATTATAAGATCTCTTTCTCTGAAGAGGTGGTGAAAAACTGGAATTTCAGACTTGGATTATGTAACAGGAAATTACATGAATGGGATTTTGGAAACATTTTAGGAAATATATATAAAACACACCAGAAGTGGGAAGAATCTAATAACACTACTGAGCTTTTAGCCATCAGTCAATCTCTAGTCAGAAGAACAGGAAGATTTCCCTAGTGAATCCTCAGGAGAGGGTGAGAGGAAGGGGTGAGGTCAGAGAATTTCTTCCCCCAACACCCATCTCACAGTCTCACCAGGGTCTGACTATGTACTTCAATCAAAGGCCATGGCCCTTCTCAAGAAGTCTTGCTCCATAGTATTACCCTTTTCCATCAAATGTCAGGCAATTTCTCCTAGCCCTAGTTCCTTGGGTCTTGAGAAGTAATAAAGCCACTATTTCTAGCTCCAGGTTCCTTAGTGATTTCTCATGGTTCCTTTTACCCTTTGTATAATCCCTTTGGTTATCCTAAGCTGATTTTCCCCATATTATGAAAAGAAAGTAACTTATTCAAAACCACATAACTAATAAATAGCAAAGCTAAGATTCAAACCAAATATGTCTGTAGGGACCCTAGCTGATAGACCACTTAATGAGGCATTATCACCGATCCATCAAGGAGAGGGTAAATCAAACTCACTATTGTAAAAAGCAGCAGTATGCCTTATAGGCAGAAAAATACTACAAAGTATTTTCCTAACCTTATGTCACCAAATGCCTTACCTTGCACATTGAAGATGGATTCCTTGCCCCTCTAAAGCTGTCAGCACTGATGGTGAGTCACCTGTTGCATACCAAACACAAGGCTGCTAATACTCCACAGAAAAGCTGAGCATCACACATATGGGCTGAATTTGCCCTTTCTCAGGAGCCTGTGGGAGGGAGCTACAGGAAAACTGAGCTGGTCTTTTCACTGCCACTTGTGGAGACCACCAATTACCAAGAGTCATCCTGTCAACTTCTGATTATTCTTTTTGTAAAGATACTGTGTGGTATTCACCAGGATTCTCCCCTGACTCTTCTCTGCATCTTGTATTTCCTATATGGCCAGACACTCAATAAGCCTCTCCCCAAAACAGATCATGGCATACTGGACAAATTGAGGGGACAGTAGTGTCAGGAAGAAAAATCCCCATAACCAACCAACAGGAATAAGACAGACCAGTTTGCAACTCCTCATGAAGCTAGGAGAGTGGTGAGTAGCAACTTTCCTGTAACAATTACATGATGACAGATAGTTGAGATGTGGGAGTGGAAGTTATCAAAGGATGGCCAGAATTTGTGCTAGTTTTTGGAGAACGGACTAATAACAATGATTTCCTTTGGGGTGTGTATTCTGTGTCAATATTATACAAAGTGTTTTACATTCATGATCTCTAATCTTACATAATTATAGGCATGATTTTCCCCATATTATGAAAAAAAAAGTAACTTATTCAAGTCCACGTGACTGGTAAATAGCAAAGCTAAGATTCAACCCAAGTATGTCTGACTCAAAAGTTTATACTCTTTTAATTACACAATTTGTTTGCTCTTAAAGGAGCTGGGAGAATATTTGTTGAGAATGTTTCTTTTGTTTACATACAGAGGTATTTAAGGAAATGAGGAGAGGGAGAGAAGACAATAGAAGGAACAGAACATGAGACAGGTTTTGAGCCTATGAGGACAAAAGGTGAAGCCACAGTATTCATGAAATATTGGATAGGACTAAGTCCATGCAGCACAGCTTCCATCCTGCAAAACAATATCAGCATGGACTTGAGGAGAAGCTATTCATCTTCCCTCACCACCCCATCCACAAGTTGCAGAGTTGCTTTGGACTCAAGGGGTGTGTTGGATGGAGAGGATAATATCTGACAGAGGCACCAGCTGCAGAAGCCATGATAAGTCCCCTTGACAAAGAGGCTCAAGTGGGGAAAACATGAGCAAATTAATTTCGGAGCCCGTCTGAAATGTCACTGCCCTGACGGTGCCCAGAAATAGCCTTGGAATAATTTAAGCAGAAGAGAGGAGCATGAGGGTTCGGTCTTCTCAAGTGAAGGTTTGGAACCATGGAGATATGGGTGCAAATATTAACTGACCTTATTAGCTACAGAAACCTAGGAGATGTGGAATACTTTCTAATCCACTTGTTCTTTCTTTGGATGCCTATCATTCTGGTTCTATTTCTGGGTTGCTACCAGTAGATTCATGGCTCCAAGCCTAAATTTAGTCCTGTCCCTCACAGAAGGGACAGAAGGACAGGGCTGCCTGATTTTCTTGGCCTTCTCTATTGCCCACCTGCTCTTCTCTGTCTGGGCTGACTTTTCATACACTTGAACTCAGCTTATCTGCCTGTTCGTCTGAAGACTGGACTCTGCTCTCTTATCTGAATCTTTGTTACTCCTAATGTGGTATAGTAAAATATATATATTTGATCTCTGTCTTCATGATCTGCCACAGAGTCCCTAAAACTCTTGGAATTTGAATGGTGGGAGTATCTTTGTATGCTAATGAAATAACTGATGGCAGAGCTCCTAGATAGCCTCAAGATGGGGGTTGGTCACCAAAGGGCCCTACCATGAGGTTAGAGGGTTAGATCTTTCAACCCCACTCCCTGACCTACAGAAAGAGGGGAGGGGCTAAACATTGAGTTCAATCACCAATGGTTTTATCAATTTAATCAAACATGCCTAAGTAATGAAACAGAGAAATTCTGAAATGATGCTAAGGGAGCTTTCAGGTTGGTGAGCATATCGAGGTGCTGGGAAGTTAGTAAACCTGGAGAGGGCATAGAAGCTCTACATGACTCCTGCCTCCAAATCTTGACCTATGTATCTCTTCCATTTTCTTGTTCCTGAGTCGAACCTTTATAATAATATAGTCATTGTAAGTAAAGAGTTTTCTGAGTTCTGAGTCATTCCAGTGAATTATTGAACCTGAAGGAGGGGGTCGTGGGAATCCTCAGTTTGTAGTTGGGTACCTGAGGATCCTATTCGTGACTAGCACCTTAAGTAGGGGCATTCTTGCAGGACTGAGCCCTTAACCTGTGGGGTCCATGCCAACTCTGGATAGTTAATGTCAGAATTGAATTGTTGGATACCCAGTTGGGATTGGATAATCAAGGTATTAATTGTTGTTGAAAAATGACACAGCACCCATCATAATCACTTTGTTGATACTCATTTTAGATGAATTCAATATCCCAATACTGCTAGATGGTAAGGATATTCTCACAGCCTCACTGAGAGACTGACACAGAGCCAGAAGCTAAATCCCTGTAACACACTAGCACCCTGGCCAGAGCCACCCTCTTCTAGATGGTGATAATAATCCTAATAGGTTTCCCTCTTCTACCCCTGCACCTCTACATGGAAGCTAGGGGGATCCTTTAAAACTTTAAATCAACCCTGGCTGGTGTAGCTCAGTTGGTTGGAATATCGTCCCATGCACCACAAGGATATATATAGAGATAGCTAGCTAGCTAGCTAGATATACATCTATCTATCATCTATCCATCTATCTATCTATCTATCTATCTATCATCTATCATCTATCATCTATCTATCATTTCCTTTCTCTCTAAAAAAATCAATAAAAACTATAAATAAATAAAAATGTCAGCAGATGATTACTAGAATTAGTGGGGTGATCATACTGTAAACTATAAAAATATTGAATCACTATATTGTACATTGGAAATTAATGTAACTAATATAATATTGTATACCAACTATATTCCAATTTTTTAAAAATTTAACTGAAGAAAAAACATAAGTCAGATCATGTCACTCCTTAAAACTCTGCAATAGTTCCAATTTCCTTCTCTGTGATCTGGTGCCTGGCTACCTCTTCAACCACATATCAATTTCCCTGGTCCTCACTCACTTCACTCCAGCATCCCATCCTTCTCCTTGTTCTTGGAAGTTACCAAGAAGCTCCCACCTAGGGGCTTTGCACTTGTTTCCCTGTCTGGAACATTCTTCCCCTAAATAGCGTATGGTGAATTCCCTTATGTTTTTCAAGTGTTTGCTCAGATTTCATCATTTCCATGAGGTCTATCTTTATCATCCTGTTTAAACTTGTGACACATGTTCCTATATAACCCATTGGACTCCCAACTCATTTTCTTTGCCTACCATTCATTTTGTTTCACTATATAAGGTACCATGTAGTTTAATTATTGATTATATTTATTGTTTGTTTTCTATCTTCCCCTGCTAGAATGTAAATTTTAGAAGTTAGTATCTATGTCAGTTTCATTCCCTGATGTATTCCAAAGACACCCTCCGTCCCCCCATAATAAACACTCAATACATGCAGTTGAATGAATGGTTTTAAGGACAAAAGTCTGGAGAATTTTAAGTGAAAGTGCCGCACTGCAATTCCAGGTTAGATGTAGAGTCAGACACATTGGATGGACCCTGGAAGAACACAGGAGATGCAGGTCCTGTCTTGACGGCTTGAAATGACCAAGACTCGTTCTTTGACCAAATTTCAGAAGGCTCCTCTGAGCCCTCTTTTCAACTGGACCTTGTCCTTAGGCTTTATCTTTGACCTGCCTAACCCAGTTTTAACAAGAATCCTGCTCAGTCAAGTTAGCAAGATCCCTCACCCTCAATGCATGATATCCTCAATATCTAATCAAATTCTTCATCCCTTGCCTTTGTCACCTGATTATCCTGGCCTTCCTGTAACTTTGAAACATTAAACAAATTTGAAACATTGAAAAAACTCTTTATTTGCTTTTCTCTTTACCTTTCAAAAATTTTTATTCATTAGACAGGGGAAGTGTAACTTTTTTAATAGAACTTGCCTTTTAACAAATCAGAATTAATTTTGTGACTTACTGTTATTTAAATATATAAATACATATAGGTATTGACTACTTAATGTGTTTGATTTTTATTGACAATTGGAATATTTGATTATTTTCTGCATTTCCTAATATTGTGAGAAGTCATCTATTTTTGATGCCTCCTCTTATTAATTTGTCATCTACTGATTCCCCTTACTCTGCTTCTTGGCTATAAATTCCTAGCTGTCTTTGCTGCATTTGGAATTAAGTCTGCTCTCTCTTCCCTACTGCAATGGTCTTGACACCTATTGCAACAGTCCTAAATAAAGTCTTTCTTACCATTTACAAGTGTCAGAGTAATTTATTTCTTTAGCCAACCATATGAGTTTGAGCAAGTCACATACTAGTAAGTTTTCTCATCTATTAAATGAGACCCATAAAAGAGGTCCTTAGATATTGCTACTAGCTTGGACTCATCCCAAATATAGCAAACCCCTTAGCACACCTAGGACTATTTCCTTTGCATCCTAGGGGCAGTTTCCCCAAATCTGAGTCACCCTCCATATCCTGGAATGTGATCTCTGCACTGTCACAGACTGATGTTCCAGAATCTTTCTGAAAGCAGTGGAGACGGAACCAATCCCAAAGTGGCTTTCAACTAGAGATTGTTTCAACTTTTACCTTAAATATTCAGATGGTATATTTAATAATTTATCTGCCTTCATTTTAGCAACATTTTTATATTGCTTATCAGATAGGTAAACTAGCTTTTCACCCCCAAAAATAGTTACATAAAGCCAGCGCCCTGAGAAGGCCCTGCATGTTCATGCTGTGACTCTGAGCAAACCTCTACTAGCCCCCACACACTCTGAGAACTTAGGACAGAACACCCAGAGATAAGAAGCACACATTAGATCCTTTTTACCTTTAAAAATTACTACCTTCTCCCAGGAACAAGGAGACCAGGCAATCAAGTTTTACATGGTTATGGTCTTAATAAAATTATGTTTATAAAAATAATCTTCAGTTGATAGTTTGACTCTCAACCCATGAACTCTATTCTATGTATCCATAAATATTGCTATATCCAGCCACTGAAATTTTAGCTTTAAGTAAATTATAAGTTTTGAGGAAATTCTAAGGTACGCAACCTATGTAATGGCAAACTCTGCAAAGATGCTTTCAGTTAATTTGTATATTTTACTAGCTATAAATTGAATTTATCACTTAGCGATTGCAAAGACAATCTAATCTGTTGTTTTTTCCAACATGTTAGATGCTTTAACTCAACCCTGATTTTTGTTGAAAATTTATACTATTGCAAGCATCAATGATTCTATAAATCATTCATCTTTAAAATAAATTATAAATGAAATTATTTCTAACAAAACTTACTACTGGTAAGTTCAATGAAAATGAGTTTAACTCTAATTTGAAAACAATATGTACTTTCAAAACCAAGAGGAAAGCACTATATAGGAGCACATAAGAAGGTAAAAAGAAATACACACAGAAATACTGTGAAATAACATGTATGATAATACATAAATATATTTCTGTCATGTTTAAACAATTTAGCATCAGTAATAGGAAGAAAATTTATCTCACAATACTTCTAATATTATAAGATACAAAAAATAATCAAATATTCTATTTTTCAATAAAAATTAAACACATAAAGTAGTATCAATACCTTTTTACATTCACATATTTAAATAAGAGTCACAAAATTAATTCTGATTTGTTAAGAGGCAAGTTCTGGTGAAAAAGTTACACTTACTTCCTCTATCTAATGAAAATTTTTCATAAGGTAAAGAGAAGAACAATTATTGAGTTTTTTCAATGTTTTAAATTTGGAAAGAAAAACCTTTTCTGTTGATATCATTAGATAACAAGATGTGAAGCCTTACCTGGTGTCTATGGCACCAAAATTTCAATTATTGGACATTCTACTTAAGTATGGCAGTCAAAATCAATGAAAAAGTCTTTTGTCATATGCTTAAGAGAAAGAGAAGAGCACATAGAAATTTAAGAGGTAACTATAAATGTATATTATATTTGTATATAAATCCTCAAGCTTGTAAAATAGAAATATCTATAATAATAAAAGCATAATATGTTAATTAGACCTGATAGCCAAACAACCCTCCGGACATCCTTCCAGAGAAAGCCACCATGGCGGGGGCCAAGGCAGAGGCATTAGGGGAGATCAGGCAGGCAGGTGAGCAGTTAGAGGTGATCAGGAAGGCAAGTGAATGGTTAGGGGCAATCAGGCAGGCAGGCAGAGTGGTTAGGGACAATCAGGCAGGCAGGCAGGCAAGCGGTTAGTAGCCAGTGGTCCCGGATTGTGAGAGGGATCCCGGATTGTGAGAGGATGCAGGCCGGGCTAAGGGGACCCCTCTCCCCCAATGCACGAATTTCGTGCACCAGGCCTCTAGTTTTCTTATAAAATAGCAACTAAATTGGAGAAAAGGAGCAAGCATGACCTTTTATCACTGTAGTTTAAAAAGGAAAAGCAGAGTGCTCTCTTTCTCTTTTCTCAGGTTATTTGATACATTTCTAAGTACTTTACAGTTGTTTAATACTTTCCAAATAATCATACGTCCAGTAAGAGGCATTAACATATACATTTGATGAAGGAGAAAGTGTGGTAATCTAGTCAACTGTCCATTACACCAGTCACCCCAGGAGACAGAAAATCCAAAGCACCTGGACAAATGGAAGGAATGATTTCCAAGCCTTGAAATGTTACTTACACAATTCCAATTAGAACTAAAGTATCTATAGTTGATTCTCTTTCACCTCTAGAACCTTTTATTTGTTTTAGTCTACTTACGTCTCATTTGGGAAAACTACAAAACCTTAAAATCTCAATGCAACTGGCTCTAATTTAAAACATTAACTCATTTACCGATTATCCTTGGTCTCCATTATCACTTCTCCTGGAATATTTGTCTGTGACAACCATGAAAGTATCTTTCTTTCTTCTGTTTGTCTTTTGTTTGTGTTTTCTTTAAACATGTACTCCAAATTCAGCTCTGCAAAGCCAGAGAAAAGTCTGTTTTTCCCCTCAGTGTCCATTCATCATCTGATGTTCAAAAACATTGTTGTGTTTTGTGTCGTTTTCCTTAAAGTATGACTCTCCAGTCTGAAAGAGGTTGCTTCGTGGGTTATGTCTCCTGATCCAACAAAGTTCATAAGGTAAAAAGTAATGATCAGCTAATGATTTTTGGCTTTTCTTCAAAACAAAAACAAGCTGTTTGCATGTGAGAATCTCCTATATCTCTTTTATGAAGGCAGAGGGGCAAGATGTAGGTGTTCTTGGGGTTGGTGTTTCTCACCCTCATCTCAGCAGATGTAAAATCCTTGTTGGCAGGCACCTTTCTTCTTGCTGTGGTGATTCCTGTGTCTCAGCATCACTCCTGCTCTTCTGAAAGAAAAAACAAGAACGGGTAAAGGAAGGAGTAGCGAACGTACTCGAAGTAAATGCAATGAAAATGTCATTCCTTATGAGGACAGCCACGGTTCTTAG
Source organism: Myotis daubentonii (assembly GCF_963259705.1). Lineage (NCBI taxonomy): Eukaryota > Metazoa > Chordata > Mammalia > Chiroptera > Vespertilionidae > Myotis > Myotis daubentonii. The sequence goes on from NC_081841.1 coordinate 123,973,958, forward strand.
CTCCAGTGACTTTCTAATTATAAACTGCTGTGTGAACCAGCTTTTATCCCTCGCCTCACACCAACAAGCGCACGTGTGGAACTAGAAATAGTGGTCTCTATAAATAAAAAACATACTACTTAATTTAGTTTCATTTTCTCACTCCCTATGCATTTCTTCTCACTAGTTTCTTCCAACTGGGAGTATGTGCTTCACACATGTGACTTTTTTTCATGAACAAGACCCTTGAATCCAAACCTAAAACTTTACATATGATGTAATTCATGTTTGAAAGCAAAAGAAGAAAAAATGTGTCTATCGGAAAGTCTTCATTTCCTAGTAATATTCTCAGTAACCATTGGTGCCTTGGTGCATGCAACAGTCTAACATTTTAAGAAATAAACTACAAAAAATGTCAAACTTTTACAATGATAAACCAGAGGAACACATGAGATTGAATTTTCTACCCATTCATACAAATATGATAATTATATATATTCTATAATTTTCAAGGTGCTCTCTTAGACATTATCACATTTAACAGTTCTGTGAAGGAGACAGAACAAGAGAGGTACAATTGCTAATATGTTAAAGAAACTTGGAAGGTAAGTAACTGGGTTTTGTTGTTGTTGTTGTTAATCCTCACCCCAGGATATTTTCCCATTGATTTTTAGAGAGAGTGGAAGAGAGAGGGAAAGACAGAGAAAAACATTTATGTGAGAGAAACACATCGATTGGTTGCTTCCTCCATGTGCCCTGATCAGGGCCTGGGCCAGGGAGGAGCCTGCAACCAAAGTACATGCCCTTGACTGGAATCAAACCCGGGATCCTTTGGTCCGCAGGCCGATGCTCTATCCACTGAGCCAAACTGGCTAGGGTATAAGTAACTGTTTTTAAGTTCTCTCAATGGACTGGAACTGGAGAACCAGCTCCTGACTTCGTACATGTTTCATTGTGAACAAAAGTAATATAGAGATTACAATATAAACTATACTTATAACTCTATAGCTTCTTCAATGTTCAATAAAACATAAGAAAGTAACTCAAAACTCACTGGAAACTCTTCCCTGAGAACACTTCCCCAGTAACTTGCTATAATAAAAATATTACTAGGCATCATGAGTGATATTCATTGAAACAAACCAATCTAAAAATCTTTTTGTTACTTCATATAAAATGTATATCATGAAATTTTGATTGCCTTGTATCAAGAATTAAAGAAGGTATAGATTTAACATTAAAAATCAAGAATTAAAATTAAATAATTATATTAGCAAGAGGATGGAAAACTTTTGTATGATAATGGCTTTTAAAACTTGGACTCTTCACTTTATTTAGATTAAGAGAGGTTGTGTATAATAAAGTATAAGATTAGGATCAATTTCTTCATTTATAAAACAAGGGAGCTGGGATAAGTGTCCTGAATTCTGTGATTCTAGACAAGTATGTATTTCTTAATTTATCAACAGTTCTGATAGGAATTAATTCAAACATGTTTTCTAAATAAAAAAACGTTTTGTTAACTAAAATGTCATTTAAATATAACTTTAAAATTTGAATGTATTGTAAAACAAATTCACGTGTTTTTTAGTGTTTATGATAAATTATGAGACTCCAAGGTAAATCTAGAATTACTTGTTCATGATGTTCTGTCTCTGTGGAAACATCAGAGGGAAATGGAAGAACTGATTTAAGGTGGAACACTGCGTGTTCATGCGCATCAGCCTCACTGAATGAGTTTCCATCCCTGATTCTAGTGTGTCAATATCTTCTCAAGATATATATTCTGAAATCTTAATTAACTTTATACCACATGGCATGTTTGATAAAACAGGTGAATAGCATAGAATTCTATTGCAAATTATAACTATCCTCCAGATGGGCAATGATACATTCATTATAAAAAACAATTTTTGAGTAGTTTTTCCTAAATAACCCTTAGCCCTTATGAATGTACAATTAACAGCACATTTATTTCTATCATTTCTAGCAGGATATGATGACTTTCCCAATGAATTACTAAAGCCAAGATGAAGTATTTCTACTGACCTCCCCTGAGCTGCCAGTCTAATAATTTTGTCAAAAGGCTTCCCCCCATGCCTAGCCGGTGTGGCCCAGTGGTTGAACACTAATCTATGAACCAGGAGGTCACAGTTCAATTGACCAGGTTGTGGGCTTGATCCCCAGTGTTGGCATGCAGGAGGCAGCTGATCAATGATTCTCTCTCATCATTGATGTTTCTCTCTCTCACTCCTTCTCCCTTCCTCTCTGAAATCAATAAAAATATATTTTCTTAAAAAGGCTTCCCCTCATGACCTGTTCTTGTTGAACCAACCAATTGCTGTGTCCTTGTCTAACAACTCGTGAACTCTTCCTTTCCAATAATCCAATCTTTCATTTTATATCACTTCTGCAATTAACATCTAACTCACAATTTAGAATTCCCCAAATTACTATTTCTTTTTGAAATGTTGTACATGTTCATCTCCCCAGACCTATCTTATTCTCTGATTGTTCAGAAATTACACCATGTGACTGAACAATTGTATATAAAGCCAGCATGTTGTCTAGAACATCAGTTTCCCAAACTAGTCACTAATGATCACCTCCATGATTTTTATCATATTTGAGATATAACTTACCACTCTGGGGACTTTGGGCCTACTTGTGTATCAACTGCTTGATTTAATACTAAATATTTTTTTCCTTAAAATTATTCTCTACTTCAATAAATGTATTATAAAGGCAACTTTCTATCCACACCATAAGTGGAAACCCAGTACCATGTGCCACAAATAAATAGTAAGTCTAAAATTAAATACTAAAAAGAATACAAAAGGAATCTTATTAAATTCTGGTTGGCTACAAGTGCCCACAAAAAACACTAAGTCTAGTTAATTAAAAATAGGGATTATTAACTATGCTGTATACCTGAAACTAATATAATATTGAATATCAACTGTAATTGAAAAAAAAAATTTTTCAAGTAGGAATTAGTAAAAGTATGGGAACATTCAAGCATTTAATAATCTCATTCAGAAAGAGGAAAGGCTTAAATTTAAGTGTCCATTTCAAAAAGTTATTTTCAAAAAGGTAATGGGGTAAAGCTAAAAACAATAGAAAAATAAATGATAGCAGAATTGATGAAATAGAAAACAAAGATACAATTGAAAATATCAGCAAAAGCAAAAGTTAGTCCTTAAAAAGTCTAATATAATTGGGAAACTTGTGGCAAGACTAATCAAGGTAAAAGCAAAGAAGTCACACAAAGAAACCAATGGTGGAAATGAAAAATAGAATGCATCAAAAATTAAAAGGGTAAAAGATTAAGAACTTGAAGGTAATGATTTGAAAATGTTTTAAATGGATAAATACCTGAAAAAAAACAACTAACAAAATTAATTCAAGAAATGTCAATGCTAATAAATATATGCAATCACTGATATTTAAAATGTCCCCACAGAGAAAACAGTAGCATAGGCTGCTTAACTGGTGATTTGTACCAAATATTCAATAAACAAATAACTCAACCTTACAAATTCAACCAGAGAATATAAAAACAGAAACTACCCCCAAATAACTTCATGATAATATTTCTAAACCAGATTATCTAAACCAAATCGGGACAGTATTAAAAAGGAAAATTACTGGCTAATCTAATTTATAAACATTAACAAGTTGAACCCAGCAATGTATAAAAGAAGATAATAACAACTGACCAAATTGATTGGATTTTTCAGATATAAAATTTAATGTCTTTTAATGGCACCAAAGGAAATAAAAGAAAATCTTTTTGTAAACAAAAAGTAAATGAGAACACCTTTTAAGGGAAAACTAAAGGCAAACCTCATGTTTAACAGTGATAGGGCTACAGAACTTTTCTGTCTCCTTTTCTATTCAATATTTTACTGCAGGTGCTAGGTAGTACAAGACAGGAAAAAAAGGAAGAGAGGAACAAGGAGTAGGGGAGGGAAAGTGGAAACAAAACTGTCACTATTCACACTTGGAGTTAATAGAGTTTATCAAGATTACTAATATAAATCCTGTTGTATTTCTATATACCAGCAAGAGTTTTTTAAAAATAAGTATTTCTAAATAATGTAGTATATAGATGATATATTATAGAATTGTACCCTTGGAACCTATATAATTTTATTAACCAACTAGAGGCCCAGCGCATGGATTCATGCACTGGTGGGGTCCCTTGGCCTGGCCTGCGCCCTTGCGGGGTGTTGGATAGCTGGTTTCAGCCCAATCTCCATAGGCCCAATCCAGACAGGAGGGATCCCAAACCTGTGCATTGAGTATCTGTCCCCTGGTGGTCAGTGTGTGTCATAGCAACCAGTCGACCAGTTGTTCAGTCGTTTGGTCACTTAAGCTTTTATATATATAGATAGATATCACTCCAATAAATTTAATAAATTTTTTTAAAAAAGAAAAAGTAAAAATGACCAGATAAAACTAGTTTTAATATTTTAAACCCAATATGTTTATAATATTATTTCAACATGTAATTAATATTAAAAACTATCTATGAGAAAAATTACAGCCATTCATAATAGTAAGGAAAAAATATATTACTGTGGAATAATTATAATAAAAGAAAAATTAAAAAAAATTTTATTGAGAGTATTACAGATATCCTCCTTTTTTCCCCTATATTCCCCTCCACCTGGTTCCTTCCCTACCCCAGGCCTTCACCACCCTATTGTCTGTGTCCATAGGTAATGCATATATGCATATAAGATCTTTGGTTAGTCTCTTCCCACCTCCCCACCCCCTTTCCCTCTGAGATTCATCAGTCTGTTCCAAGTTTCCATGCCTCTGATTCTATTTTATTCATCAGTTTATTTTGTTCATTAAATTCTTATTCATTTACTTTGATTTTTAGATTCAGTTGTTGATAGATATGTATTTATTGCCTTCTTCTTCTTTTTCTTCTTCTTCTACTTCTTTTTCTTCTCTTCAAGAATATCCTTCAACATTTCATGTAATACTGGTTTGGTGGTGATGAACTCCTTTAGTTTTTTGTTGTCTGTGAAGCTCTTTATCTGACCTTCAATTCTAAATGATAGCTTTGCTGGGTACAGTAATCTTGGTTGTAGGTCCTTGCCTTTCATCACTTTGAGTATTTCTTGCTACACCCTTCTGGCCTACAAAGTTTCTGTTGAGAAATCAGCTGACAGTTGTATGGGCATTCCCTTGTAGGTAACAACTGCTTTTCCCTTGCTGCTTTTATGATTCTCTTTGTCTTTAATCTTTGGCAATTATGATGTGAGTTGGTGTGGGCCTCTTTGGATTCCTCTTGTTTGGAACCTTTTGCGCTTCCTGGACTTGTAAGTCTATTTCTTTCACCATGAAAGGAAAGTTTTCTCTCATTTCTTCAAATAGGTTTTCAATATCTTGCTCTCTCTCTTCTTCTGGCACTCCCATAATGCGAATGCTGGTACATTTGAAGTTGTCCCAGAGGCTCTTTACACTGTCTTCATATTTTTGGATTCGTTTTGCTGTTCTGATTGGGTGTTTTTTGCTTCCTCATATTCCAAATTGTTGATTTGATTTTCTAAATCCTCTGCTCTACTGTTGAATCCCTGTAAATTATTTTTTATTTCAGTTAGTGTATGCTTAATTTCCAGCTGGTTCTTTTTCACGTCTTTGACATTCTCACTTAGATCCTTGAAAGTCTCACTAAGTCCCTTGAGCCTCTCATTAATTCCCTTGAAGCTCTCATTAAGATCATAGAGTAACCTTATAATCATTGTTTTGAACTCTGTACCCAGTAGTTTTTTTGCTTCCATTTTTTTTCATTTGTAACATGTTTCTTTGTCTCTGCAATTTGGCTGCATCCCTGTGTTTGTTTCTATGTATTAGGTAGAGCTGTTATGTCTCCTGAAATTGGTAGAGTGGCCTTGCTTATTAGGTGTCTGTCCTGTAGGGCCCAGTAGCTCAGTCTCCCCAGTGCCCTGAACTGGGAACTCTAAATGCATCCCTATGTGAGCTGTCTGCAAGGTCTTGTTGTAGTTGAGCCTTCATTGCTGTTGGCATCACTGGGAGGAATTGACCTCCAGGCCAGGTGTCTGTGAGGGTCAGCTGTGTCTACAATAGAAGAACTGCTGTGCAGGAGACACCTCTATGAAGCAGGGCATGCTTCAGTGGGGCTTTGGTGCTCACTGAGTCTGCCCCTTGAGTGTGTTGCTTATGGATGTGAAGAGTTGTAATCTGGTATAGTCTGAAGCTTCCCACTGGGTGCACTGGCTCTGAGGCCTCTTGGGAGGTACAAAGTCAGCCACTGCCTGGAGCCACCCTGCAGGAGCTACAGAGAGATATGCAGATGGCTGCTACTTGTATTGAGCTAGGAAGTGCCTAGGCAAGGCCCGGCTATGAAGCAAGGCAGGCTGGTGCTAGTGCTAGGTCTGAGGCCTTTTACCAATAGGTTTCTGGCACATTGACTTCAGCTGTTGTTTGTTTAAGAGAATTTGGGAAAGCCTGAAGCCTGAGCTAGGGCAGACCATTCATATGGAAAAGCAGCTGCAAACAGCTTGGGTGGGGCTTCAAATGGAATGGGGCAAGGCCTCAGGGAATCACCAGAGCTGAGCAAACAATGTGGGCCATGCTGCTGGAAACTCATATATGGCTGCCAGCCAGCTCTGTAATGGGGGAGGTCCCAGCACAGGGTCAATGATCCATGCGAGCACCCCTGTCTGGGAGAAAGCTATTCCCGAGTTCCTTCCCTGATACCAGACAATGCAGTTCTCCCCGTATGTCCCTAGATTCCCCCAAAGCCACAGACTGGAGCTCAGAGGAACCAAGACTGTGTAGGTGCATGCATGGGCTCATTAAGATGAACACTTGGGACTCCAGCAGCCTCTGTGTCACTCAACCACAATCTCCACTGGCTTTTACAGCCCAAACTTATGGGGACTTCTCTTTCCTCGCCTGTGAAACCTGCAGATCTTCATAATGACCAACTTGAACTATGTCAGAAAGGACTTAGTAAACTATAGACAGTTTTTGCAAATATTGGAGGCACTCTTTTTGCTCATGTGATATTCTTGAACACATGCAGTGACACAAAATGTGTTCATGATATTCTCCGCACATGGGTTCATGTCCACCTCATATGCAGCATGGGCACAAACAATGGATGCTCTGTAAATGCTGTTAGGGAATGGGCCTTGGCCAGCTATCCTACCAGCTGTGGAATCGTTCATTTGGTTCTGAAACCTGAAGCAGTTGCCCATGGCTAATAGAAGCAAGTGTGTCCATTCAGTGACCTCTTCACCTTCCCAGTGAAAATATCCTATTTTGGTAACCTGGACTTTTCCCATAGTCAGATTTGGCACTATGTATAACCTCATTTAAGGACTAGGAACAAAACATGCCAGCTTCACTTACTCAGAGAAGTGAACATTTTTTTGAGTTATCCTACTTGAAGCAGAAACAGCCTAGAGCAGGGGTGGGCAAACTTTTTGACTCAAGGGCCACAATGGGTTCTTAAACTGGACCGGAGGGCCAGAACAAAAGCATGGATGGAGTGTTTGTGTGAACTAATATAAATTCAAAGTAAACATCATTACATAAAAGGGTACGGTCTTTTTTTCCAATAGTTTTATTCATTTCAAACGGGCCGAATCCAGCCCGCGGGCCGTAGTTTGCCCACGGCTGGCCTAGAGACTCAGGACTTAAATCATAACCATTATACAAGCAACCAGAGGCTCAGTGCATGAAATTTGTGCATGGGGGGTTGCGTGCCTCAGCCTGACCTGTACCCTCTCCAATGCAGGAGTCCTCAGAGGATGTCCAACTGCCAGTTTAAATCCGGGACCTCTGTCTCCTAACTGCTCACCTTCCTGCCTGCCCTAACCACTCTGCCTGCTGGCCTGATCTCCCTAACTACCTTCCCCTGCTGGCCTGGTCACCCCTATTAAGTTTTTTAAAATATCGTATCCCTTTCACACACAATTGTATTTGACTTCCTTATTGGCTTCTCCTTCTCACACATTTTTTCTCTCTCCTTTATGTAATACTTTTGCCTACTGACTCATCATTTATAAACTTTTCTTTCCTCCTTATTTGCTACTTCTGCTCATCATCCTTCTTCCCATCTTTCTCCTATCCTCCCTCCCTCCCCATATTCCTTCTTTCCTTTATCTTTATCCCTCCCTCCCCTTTTCCTTCCTTTTCACCTTAATTTTTTTCTTCACTTCCTCCCTCAAACCTGCTTTGCTCCCTGCCTCATTTCTTCCTTCTTCCCATTCTCCTTTTAAGCTCTACTGGCTCCCCTTTAAAACTTTTCTTCCCTCCCTTTTTCTCTCTCATCGTACCTTTCCCATACACTCTTTCTACTTACTTCCACTGTTTTAATATCTATCTATCTACGTGCCTAATTACTCACTATTATTTATCTTTTTTCTTTTCTGACTCCTACATTTAAAATCTGTCCCCAGTACACAACTATACTTGATTTTCATTATAGCTCCTACAGTTCACTCATACATCCTCTTTCCTTCTTTAACTCTCTTCTCTACTGACTCCTTTATAAACTTCTTCCCTTCCTCCTTCCCTTATTCTCCATCTTCTCCCCTCCTCCCTCACTCTTTTACTCTTTTTATAAGCTAATTAAAAATTCTATGCTTTTCGTCCTTAGTACTGACTGCTTTCCTCTCTGGGACCTGTAGCCGCCTCTGTTTGGGCACTCAGGCCCCTCTCCCACTGGCTTTGAGAGGCCGAGGGACGACGCAGCTGTGTCTTGCCTACTGTGGCCCATGCCTCCCTGCTCTGAGTTGGGGGAGGGTCCAGCTGGCCCGGGCCTGCATCCATTGCAGCGACCGGGGACTGCCGCATTACGTGCACACGTGTGTGCATTCATGTGTGTGAGGCTTTTCTCCCATTGAGCGTTGAGTGCTGGCGTGCCCGCTCCCATGCCTCCAGCAGCTCTCTGTTCGCTCCCCTCCGGATTTGCAGGCAACGGGTGTGCTTGTACAGGTACGGTTAGGCCCAGCTTGTCCTCAGGGGGCATTCCAGCCAAGATGCCAGCCCCCTTCCGGGTCGGACTGGGAAGATGAATGAATGGAAGGCTGGAGAAAGCTGCAGTTGCTTCCCTGTGGTGTGAGGGTCGCCTGTGCACTCTCTGTTGTCGCGCCCAGGCCCTTCTGCCAACCACGCCCAAGAACTGGCCTTCTGCCCTGCAGGTGTCGCCCCTCAGTTGGGGGTTGGTGGCGTCCCTGGGCAGAGTGCTCTCCAATGGGGCGCGGTGTGGCGGGGGTGTTTGTTGGGCGTGTGCACCCGGGAGAAAAAGGACACTGGCGAGCCTCACGCAAGTCCCCCTGCTGCGCACCCACCTGCTGGTCTGTCAATATGCATATTGGTCGTTACTTGGACACTGTAACAAATTAGCATATTCCCTCTTTATTATATAGGATTAGTTATGTTCCCTTAACCCAGCGGTTCTCAACCTGTGGGTCGCGACCCCTTTGGCGGTCCAATGACCCTTTCACAGGGGTCACCTAAGACCATCCTGCATATCAGATATTTACATTACGATTCATAATAGTAGCAACATTAAAGTTATGAAGTAGCAACGAAAATAATTTTATGGTTGGGTCACAACATGAGGAACTGTATTTAAAGGACCAGAAGGTTGAGAACCACTGCCTTAACCCAAAGCCATCCACTGGTAGAGGTAGGCAGGGAGAAGAGTGTGAGAAGATGAAAGCATCTCTAAGGGGAAAGAAATTAGACCCCACCAGAGAAAAGGGTGACACATCAAACTTCCTAGGAACTAACACACAGATGCCTGGCTGTCACCCAAGAGAATGAAAAGAAATGTGTTTCATGTAAGGATGGGATAAAAGTATAATCATGAGTTATCCCTAGTACTTGAACCTCTTCAAGATGTCCTTGATGTTATGTCACAAGAACGAAAGTACAGCATAGGTAGTATAGTCAATCCTATATAATAAAAGTCCAGCAACTGAATGGCTGAATGACCAGAATGACCAGTCGACCAGTCGCTATGACATGCACTGACTACCAGGGGGCAGACACTCAATGCACGAGCTACCCCCTGGTGGTCAGTATGCTCCCACAGTGTGAGTGCTGCTCAGAGGTGCGGGTTCACAGCCGCTTGGCTGATTGGGATGAGCAGCACTCCCACAGGCCATGCCCCCACCAGTGCACAAATCCTGTGCACTGGGCCTCTAGTAATCCTATATAATAAAAGAGAAACCTGCAAATTAACCATCCCTCCACTACGCTCAAGCCACACCCACAAGCCAATCAGGAGCAAGTATGCATATTAACCCAGCTAAGATGGCGGCAGCCACGGAGCTGGAGCAAGCAGAAGGCTTGGGTTGCACCCAGCGATGGAGGAAGCAAAGCTTCCCTCCTGCCCTGGCCGGCCCTGGGCTCCGCTCAAGGCTACAAAGTTTCAATTATAGAATATAAATAAATCCCAGGAATAAAAAGAAAAAAAGGAGAGGCTGGGAGCTTGGGTCACCAGGGGGCATGGCCAGCCTGAAAACAGCCCTCAGCCCCTCACCCAGGCTGGCCAGGCACCCCAGCGGGACCCCCACCCTGATCCAGGACACCCTTCAGGGCAAACCAGCCGGCCCCCACCTATGCACCAGGCCTCTATCCTATATAATAAAAGGTAATATGCAAATTGACCCTAACAACAGAATGACTGGGAATGACTGGTCACTATGATGCACACTGACCACCAGCGGGCAGATGCTCAATGCAGGAGCTGCCCCCTGGTGGTCAGTGTGCTCCCACAGGGGGAGCTCTGCTCAGCTACAAGCCAGGCTGACGGCTGCCAGCAAAGTGGTGGTGGTGGGAGCCTCTCCGGCCTCTTCAGCAGCACTAAGGATGTCCAACTGCAGCTTAGGCCTGCTCCCCATGGGCAAGTGGACATCCCCCAATGCGTCCTAGACTGTGAGAGGGCACAGGCCAGGCTGAGGGACCCCCGCAAGTGCACAAATTTTTGTGCACTGGGCCTCTAGTCTATATATATAAAAGCCTAGGTGACCATTACAACCAGACAACCGGCTGGTAGCTATGACGTGCACTGCCCACCAGGGGACAGACGCTCAATGCAGAAGCTGCCCCCTGGTGGATAGTGCACTCCCACAGTCAACCTCCCCTGGCTGACCAACCTTCCGCGGTCCCTCCCCCCAGCTGGCTGGCCCTGATCAGCCCCGATTGAGACTGGGCAAGATAGCCGCAATCGCCTCCGATCACTGGCCAGGCTGATCCCACCCATGCACAAATTTGTGCACCGGGCCTCTAGTATTATAATAACTACATATGGTGTCAGATGAGTACTTATCAGGGTGATCACTTAAAAGATTATATAAATATTTAATCTCTATAAGATGTATGATGTCCTTGCTCTTTGTTTAGGGATGTCTATTAAATTTCAGAACTGCATCCTTTCTGTATAGACTTAGAACTAGAACACAGGCTCCTTCCTTCCATGGGGCAGGGGAGGAAGGAGCCTGTGTTCTGGAGGAAGCAAGGATGTCTTGGGTGATGACTCCCACTCTCACTGTTTTTAGTGCCACAGGGTTCAAAGGCACATCCTTTGAATCTTTACCTATTACAATAGCTTTAGTTTCCCTAGAACAGTCCTTTAACCCATTTATAGCAAAAATTACAGCCAGAACTACCTTTATGTATCTCCTGAGAATGGGATACACATTCATCTAAATGCAGGAATTAAACAACAGTGTTACTTTTCATCATGTTTGATGAAACAAGTTTATAGATGGCTAATTCCTCTGTGATTTAGGAAAAATTTACCCTTGAATATCTCTAACATTACAAAAACAAGAAGCCAAATACAGACATACTTCTGGCCCACAGAAAGCCTCCACTGGAATCACCCTCAGAATAATCATCTTGCTCTCCAAACATGAATCAGCAAGGACTTCTGTTTTGGAAAAGATCATGGTCACTGCAACCACTATTGGTCCTGTAACTGAATATGCACATAAATGCACTTTATAGAGCACCAAGGTGAAGCTAAAGGGGTGTGTGTGTATAATTAAATATATTTATATGAAATGTACAAGAGAAAAGATAATGTATTTCAAATTTAATTTTAAAAATGTATAACGTATTCCTTCAATGTTTTAAATGGCTTCTGTGTTATTCAAATATTCCTGATCTACTAAACTTCCTTAAGGATGTCTTATTCATCTTTGACTCTGCTACTTGGTAGATTCAGGGCCAGGGATGCAGAAAGTATTCAATAAATAGTGAATAATTTAGTCACATTAGCCAATTTCCAGGTAATAAAAAGTCACATATATTTTTATAGCATATATTAAATTGAGTTGACCTTGCCCCAGCTTGCACTCTATCATCCAGCGGAGGGAGGCAGGGGCTTGGGGGCAGCTAGGACTGGAATAGAAGCTCCTCTGTCTTAGGTTTACCTTTAAAATCTCAATTTGTATCTTCAAAGATGTAATTTGTGTGTCTTTCTAATCTTCACCAAAGGATATGCTCATTAATCTTTTAGAGAAAGGGATCCCTTATAGGTTAGGGTATACATGCCTGTGGGGGAAGGGGAGGGAGAAGGGAATGGCACGGGTATGCTCCTTGGAGGGAGAGTGCACACTGGGTCCTTTGTCCTGAGCTTATTTATCGCTCTCTCGCAGGTGGAAATCTTAGGGGAGGTCTCAGGTGAGTGTCTCAATAGAATATTCATCCACTTTCCAGATGTGCTTTTTCAAGGTCATGGTCTCCACGGATTGGTCAGTGCCAGGGAAGGGGTCATTAGTAAATGCAGCTGGTTCTGAGGCAGTCAAGGCAGCATCACTTGACTGGTTTTGTGGCTTTTCTGGGCCTGGAACTGAAATACAACTGAGGCCTAGATGTTATCTTTAGGAAGGAAAAGGTCAGGGGATATAAAGCACCTGACCAGCAATATGAAAAATCAGGGGTCCAAACTACATGACCAATGATATGCCAGGGAAGGTTAGATTACCCTGCGAGTGAGGTTCTTATTTTCCCAGTTTTTCCCTTGCTAGGCATCAGGGGCTTTCTGCCCTGATGAGTTTCTATACCTAGCCCATCATCCTTGCCCTGCTCATGTCTGTCTAACATTAATCATGGAAAAGATCTTACAAACCAAGCGAGGTACAAGAAAAATATGGGAATATGGAAAATTTATCTAGAGTTTGTTTGAAAGGGATACTGAAGGCGCCTTGATCTAGAGACAAAAGGAGGAAATTGGCCATCCCAAAAGCCACGAAAGGTAAAGATAGGATGAAAGGAGTAGCCACAAAGGAAAAAGGAAAAGGATCTGGCTGTCATTGGTCCATGCATGAAGTAAAACTTCCAGGCAAGATTAGGGTAAGAAAGCTGGTTAGTCATAAATAAAACCACTGTGACATGATAACCATGCATTGACCTAGTAGTATGTATTTGGTTATCAATGGGTAGTTTAACAAAATAATGCAAAAAACTTACTTTTCATAATTTACTTTTGTGGATGGAAAGGGGACACATGTTAACCTAACTAGCTCAGGGAAGGCCTGTATGGCAGCCTTGCAAACTCAGAAGGATGGTCTGAAATTAAAACTTTTTTTTTTTTAACTCAAAGCAGTTTATGATGGGTAATCATGTCCTAAGGCAGTATTTTTTCCTAACAAAGGTTAATCTTCACCCTAACTAAGCCTGTCCCTTTGTCTTTTTGTATCTAAGATAACATGCTTGATTAACAAAGGCCTTCACAAAAACAATGTAATTTCCCTTTTTCCAACCCCTCAAAGCACAGGCACAGCTCTGCAGAGACCACAAATCCCCTCATTATTGAGTTAATTGTTGACTGCTAACTATCCTGCACCCACCTGTGTAAAAGAAGCATGTGTCTATTATTTTACTTTTTATCCAATCCCAGAGGTTTCTCCACTTTGCTTTCTCTCACCTTCCTAATCTATCACCAGTGGATTTCATGTAAACCACTTAGTCTCCTCTTTTGATTGTAATGTATAAAATAAGGTGCAAAACTTCCATCCTCTGAAGTATTATCTCAATCCACTGAGATTCTGCTTCCTGGCAATTGTTGACAGTTTGGCTCAAATAAACTCACAAAAATTCTTCACAGATTTGAATGTTTCTTATGTTAACATTTTTCATGTGACAAATTACTTTTATCTGCATTGATGGAGAAATAAAAAGCTCCCCTTCAGTATCACTTCCGGGCAGCTGTGCTGGAAATTAACCTGCTTTCCACCTTTAACTTAAATAGAGCAGCCTTTCATTCCATAGAAAGGATAAAATTAAAGCCAAAACAATTGATGTGTTAGAAGCAAATACTGGTATAGCACTCTTCACTGGGGTGTCAAGTTTGTTTTGAGAGAAAACAAAACAAAACAAAACAAAAACATCAAGAGACTTCGTCGTTAAAACTGGAATACTTTTTCTAACAATTTACCGATCACTTAGAATAAAATTAAATAAGTAAAATGCTCTTAAGTAAAAGCAGGATTTTCAAATATTATACATAAGGTAACTATAAAATATGGACTCATTTAAGGGCATGCTGTTAAAATGAGAACAATTACTACAAAATAAAATATAAGGTACTTTGAGAATCCACTTTCTGTTTCTGCAGGACTCTTGACCCTACAGTCTGTTTTACAGCAGTAGACTGACCCATTGTAGGTAAACAGGGTAACCCAGGGGGGAAATTAAAATGACAAAGCCAGGCTGTCTTAGTGGATCTCTAATAACACCTTGGCTGGCGCCTCCCCAGCAAACCCTCCGCCTGCCTGCCCAACCTTCAAATTTTGCAAAGGATCCACTACTCGCTGCTGCACACAGCACATTAAAGAAGATTCTCTACCCTTTAATAAAGGCCGGTATCTTAGGAAAATGGTCAAAGGTCTCCACCAACTACAGTGACTGACCCACCTGGTTCCAGCCCAGCCAACACAGGACTGAATGACCCATCACACCGTGGAGCCCGCTCACTTCCATAGGCTTCTTCATCTTCCCTTCTCATTTGCTATCGAGCTGGATCCTCAAATACTTACTGTCAGCATCACGTCTCCATGCTTTTGTTTTCCTTTGTCACATCAGCAGATCCCAGCGTGGCTTCCACCGCAGCTGCCGGGTCCAGGCAGACTGGACTGCACTGATGCCGCAATCAGCAGCGCCCCCACTTCTCGCCCCCCCCCGCCCCCAACACACACACACACACACACACACACACACACACACACACACTCTCAGTGGCCATTTCTTTTTCTTCTTAAAGAGATAGAACTACCCTCAACCTTACGTTTCAGTTATGCTGCAAAAGGCAGCATCGTTGCTCAGGCTGATGCTGTAAAATAACAGTAAGTACATTTTCTATTCTCTTCATATTGCAAAGATTAATTTTAGGATGTAGGCATGGCTAACAATCTGGCTCTATTAAACACCAGCTGTGTGACCTTGGACAAGCCACTCGTGAGTTTCATTTAACTCCTGGAAAATGAAGAGTTGTGACCAGGCAATGACCAACCTGGAAAGCCTATAATTTACCAAAATTAAATTAAAAAATATCAGCTACACACTCACTGATAAAATACAATAACATTGTTTGCATTGCAGGGTATAGCTCACAAACCATTTGTGTGTGTGTGTTTTATTTGGATTTGGGTATGAGGTTCCAAAGGTTTAAAAAAAGACATTCACTCAAAATGCTTTGTAAACTGTGAAATGCTATGCAGTTATAAATGTTCTACGTTGTCATTGTTACTGCCAATTTCATAATAAAAAATAGTGTAACAATAAATCAAATAAAGTTCTATGTTCTTATTTCCTACAAATGGTGGTGTGAAATACCAAGAGAGCTTGTTTTTGTAAACAGCCCTCCCCTACTCCCTTTGGGTGCATTATATTCCTCATGATAGTATCCTACAGAACTGTCTAGTTCATCAATGAAAATCTAGAATCGAGGCTTATCTAGATCTATTGGAACACTGAAGCTCCAGTTGCGTTGCCTCTGAGAAAAATATCTAACTCCGCTCAGCAAACTCCAGACCTGAAAAAGCTAACCTGATCTTTTCTAGGGAAGGTGAAAACAGGCCCCAAATGTTATCATTCACTTCAGAAGCAGTTGTCTGCCTCTCTGTGGTATAGCCCTAACAGACACCAAATCTATTGCTATTTCCTTCCCATTCTTGACTCACAGATTCAAGTATACACATAATTTCCCAGGAGATAGTAGGGCAATGTCTTGTTCTAACAAAATTGCTATATAAAAATTTTTACAAGAAAGATATAGTGTTTTACGGAGCTCTTTTATCTGATTCTTACCATGGTGTTGTGTAAGCCCTTGGTGGCATGCACCTATGGAAGTGAGCCTGTCTCCTCCAGCAGCCGCCTCAATTCTAACAGCATCATTAAGTTGTCATCAAAATCATTGAACACTGGCACTCAGCTACACTCCAGGGACTGAAACAGTAATCTTTAGTTTTTTGTTCACTTCGCATAGTATCTACTCATAACTTTGAACTATCAGAGCCCCATAGGGCCAAAAGTTCTCAATTGTAAGAACTTACAATTCCCCCACCTTCCTAGAAAAGCTGGTCCCTAAGAAGATCATTTTGTTTTGCTGAGTGTAGGGGTGTTGAGATGCAATCAGCAAAAGACTAGGAAAGAATTAGATCATGCTGTTTAAGAGTGCTGACCAAGCTAGAACAATCTCCAGGAGCAAGGAGCCCTGAGGAAAGTGAAACCTATGCCACTGAGAGGCCTTGGGGAGGTTGGAGAAGGTCAAGGGGAGAAGAGAGAAGAGCTGAAGTGTTTCCATAATGAGTGAAAATTTTGGGAAACAGATTTAGAAAATGAATTTTTCAGAAATCATGCTAGGGAAGCATGGTTGGGCAATGTAATTCTGTCTTCAGTACCCTCATCAAGAGAAAACCTTTAGTTTAAAAAAAAAAAAAAAAAAGCCTGCTCTCCTCTTTGTAGCTAGGCTTAAGATCCTTTGGAATGTGATACAGTGCTAAGTCACATTCGGCTCTGGTAGCAAGAAGACATATTTGGGTGACAAAGAAACTACTGTGGGATGAATGTGGAGCTCTGCTGTCTGGGCCAGAGACCTCCTAGGTGTAGACCATTCTGTGGTGTGGCCTCTCTTCATGATCCCTACCTCCATGTCCTCTAACTTCTCATTTCCCTGTGTCAGTTTTGCCACCACCCAGAGGCAAGCTTTCTTTACCCTAGGCCTGGATGACTACAATTGCTTCTTTGCTGTCTCTTAAATATATTCTTTTTTCATCAAAGGTGGTTCTTCAAACTGCTCTCTGTGTGTCCTATGGCACTATATATAGATAGGAAGATGGGTCCTGGGCCTAGCCTTCCACCTATATCCACATGGTGCAACTAGTTAGACGGAGTCCCATGGTCTTGTGCTGTCACTCATTTGGTGATGTTTTTCCAATTAAATGACAAAATCTAGATTTTTTTTCTTTCTTTTTTTTAAATTTCTTTTTGTTTTTGTTTTTTTTTAGGTTTTTTTTCTTAATGACAGTTATTGTTTTATGCCAATTAGAAAGACAACATGTATTTATTTTAGAAAATATGAGAAATATAACCTATAATCCTACCATTTGAAATAACTATAGCTGCTCTTCACCTTTTTAT